>NC_092873.1:336954966-337118263 GCF_028372415.1 Notamacropus eugenii | reverse complement strand
GAAGGAGAGGGGGAATGGTAGAAGTGAGTAAAGAAGGTTAAAACAGAAGAAAGTGAGGCAGAGGAAAGGAGGAAAAAGAAGAGGGATTGGAGAGGATTGGAGGAGCAAAAGGGAAGAAAGAAGGGGGGAGAAAGTAGAAGGGGAAAGAGTAAGGGGAAGAGAAAAAGGAGAGAAAAGGTAAGGGGGGAGAGAGGAAAGCAGAGAAGCAAACCTAGAGATAAAGACATGAGGTGAAATTATAATTTTCAGAGATTCTGCTCTGGAATGACAGAGGCAGACAGCTTTTGAAATATGCATTCTTGGTGGTCATTTCTTTTTCTTAGAAATGTGGGATTTTGATCAACACTCACAGTTTCTAGGTAAATTAGAATTTTTCCCCTACTGAAGAGTTTTGGAAAAGACTGACATTTCCCGTAAAAGTCTTTGGAAGCTTCACAAATAGCTGGAGGTCTCAATCCCTATTTCTTCACTGGTACCTGTAGCTATGTAGAATTCTCTCCCCTGCTTCTAGAAAGCTTTAACCTTTTGTTTATCTGCCTGCTACCATGTAGTGTAGTGTAGTGTGTGTGTGTGTGTGTGTGTGTGTGTGTGTGTGTGTGTGTGTTTGTGTGTGTCTTTTGGGGGAGCTGGGAAGCAAATGGGAAATAGAGATAGCAACTACAAATGAAAACAATAACTAAATCAGTTGAGGTTATTTTTCCAAAGATTTTCCATCTAATCAGCAAAAAAGATCTGCTCAAGGTGGTGGGGAAAGGGCCTGCCAAACTTCTGATTCAGTCAGTCACTCCTCCCCCTTACCTCATTAAATCCAAGTTCACCTGGAGACATCGAAGATGAGATAATGCCCTCAGGAACTCTGGGTAGGTGGGGAATCTTTTCCCTTGCCAGGGCATTAGCCTAGCATTTATAGTGGTACTGAAGGGTAACTTAAATTGGGGTTAATGGAATGTAAATACTCCCCCATGGGCTAACTGGAGTTTTTGGACAATCATGTCAACGGACACCTTTCATGTGGATTATGATACTGACTGCTGGAAGGAGATGGTAAAGTTACCAATATATACAGGAATCCTGGCCACGGGTACCTGGGGTCAGTTTCTCAACAACCAGGAAGCATGCGCAGGGAGGGCCCTTTGTGTCTAAAGGCAAACGAGTAGCATTAAATTAGTCCCCCCAAATTCTCAATTCCAGAAAGTCTTTCTTTTCACTTTGTGTGATGGCAACATTGATAACTTTCCCTTTAAAATCATAGCCTGATTTCGCTTAAGCCCAGTATCTTTCAGGTAGTGGGCCAGTGGGCCTGTGCTTATTTGCATGTCTGAATCAGCACCTACTATGAGTTTGGAGAATAGCACTGAAAGTTAGTTTTTAACTTGTTCTGAAATTTGAAACTCTTCAGAAGGGCAATAGATTTCCCCTTGTGATCACAGGGCGTTTGTTTGGAGATGACCTTGAAGTGGAGGGAAGGTCATTCCTTGGCAGAACCATCCAATCAACCTTCACTCCTTCTCCACTTTAATACCTCCTTCACACAGCTACTGGACTAACGATCATCTTCATGCACATCACTCATCTGTTCAGAACCCTTCTACGATGACTTCTTGTCTACAGAGTAAAATTCAGATTCCTCTGCCTGACATTCAGGGTCCTTCACAATCTGTCACCATCTATCTTTTAACTCTTTTCTTATCTTGTATTCCTTTCTTTGACATACTTTGCGCCCTCAAAGGGAGGGATGGAAGGGAAGGAGGAAGGAAGGAAGGAAATAAGGATAGAATAAGAAACAAAAGAAGGAAGAGAAAGAGAAAGGAAGGAAAGCATAGAGTAAGCCATGGAAAAACATTGGCATAGAGATCATAGTGCAATTGAACAAGTAAATCAACAGTTGTTTCTATCTCTTCCTGTATGGGAAATAATTGTCTTTGTGACTTACTTCACTTGGTGGAGATGAAGCAGAGCACCATTAAAATGAGCCTAGGTGCCCAGAGCCTGGTAGAAACCAAGGAGAAGGTCTAAAGGGAATCCCTCATTCAGTAGAAAGATGTAACAGGATAAAATCTCTTTTCTGTTTTCTCTAAGTACTTTATTTCTGTCACCATTAGTATGATTTCATTTCTTTCACATTTCCAAAGAAAGGTTCCAAAGAAAGCAAAATACCACACATAATACTCAGGCATTCAGAGTGTCCCCTCTTAGTCCAGCTCCCTCCCAAATCTCTTATTTCTCTGATGCCTTGCTTGGTACACTGTTGAGTAATTAATATAATAAGGCATTGGTTGAAAGGGCAGACTCCACTGTTGGAGTGGGAGGGATTTCTGCTACTTGTCAAGACCAGCAAAGGTTTTAGTATCAGGAAATGTAAAGGTATGGTAAAGAGTCTTCACTGAAGTCTTCATGAGGACACACAGAGGTGTCTGACCAGTCCTCTGGGATAAAGCATTTTTGTACTTTGTCTGGGCCACCATCTCAAGACAAATTTTCTACTTTTGACTCACAAGGTCACATATCTGGTTAATATTCATTAGGTACAGGTTCTGATTTGGCAGTGAATGGGTCTGACTCAACGTAAGTCACTTCATTGACTATTAAGGTCTTTGGGACTCTGTTTAGAAAAAAAAACCAGTTTGAAATGTATTCAAAGGATTATTTTGTCTGTAAGTGTGACCCAAACTCTTTATTTATAGATTTCTAGAGTTAGGTTGATTATCAGAGTGTATCTTGCTGGAAAGAGTACTAGACTGTAGAGCCGTAGCTTCTTGAGTCATTTTTCGGTCATGTTTGACTCTTTGTGATCCCATTTGGGGTTTTCTTGGCAGAGATACTAGAGTGGTTTGCAATTTCCTCCTTCAGCTCATTTGACTGATGAGGAAAGTGAGGCAGACAGGGTTAATGACTTATCCAGAGTCACATAGCTAATAAATGTCTGAAGTTAGAGTTGAACTCAGGAAAATCAATCTTTCTGACTTCGGGCCAACATTCTATGCCCAATGGATCCCTCTGGCCACCCTAGAGCCACAGCTAGCCTCTAGTCAATGGGGCTTTTCCCTAGGGTGCTGTGTCTGGAAGGAGGCTGGGAGGGGGTTGTTGAACTTTCCTCCACCCTGTAGTTTTTGTCCTAGGTGAAAAAGAATTCTTAGTTATGACTCTATTGGATTAGTAGTCAGGTATCTTGAGTCTAGGTTCTAGCTCCGTTACCTTGGACAAGTCACCACCCCCATATGGACCTTAGCTTGCTTGGCTGTAAAATCAGATCGCAGTAGACAAATTTATCTCTAGGGTCCTTTACCAGGATGATGTTTTATTATTTCTATTCAGCCTATAGAGTAATTTTTCCAAAAGCAATAAACTCACCCTTTGGCTCCATTTGCATTTGCTTATCTCACTCCCCTATCCACCTTCTTCTCTTCCTTATGGCCAATAGGAGTTTTGGCAGTAAGCATACTCAGTCTTCCTGGAAAACGTGTCCTGTGGAAACCAAACTAAGCAGACAGAAAAGAGACGTGGAGGATAGCTAGGCCTCTCTAGGCCTCCTCTGGGGTTTCTGCCAGGCTCTGGGCATGTGCACTGGGGCTTGTTTCATCCTTGTTCACCAAATGGGGCAGGTGGCAAAGGTAATTGTTTTCCATACAAAGAGAGGTGGAGACAAAAGCTTGGGAAGCTTGACTGAATTGCTCAATCCCACTATGATCTCCATGCATATATTCCTCTGTGGTTTATTTTCTGCTCCCTTCTTCCTCCCTCCCTCCTTTCCTTCCTTCCTTCCTTCCTTCCTTCCTTCCTTCCTTCCTTCCTTCCTTCCTTCCTTCCTTCCTTCCTTCCTTCCTTCCTTCCTTCCTTCCTTCCTTCTCTCTTCCTCCCTTCCTCCTTCTCCTTCTTTTCTTCTTATTCTTTCCCTCTCCCTTTCTCTCTCTCTCTCCCTCCCTCTCCTTCCTTCTCTCTCTCTCTCCCCTCTCTCTTTCCCTCTCTCTCTCTTTCCCTCTCCCTCTCTCTCTCTCTCTCTCTCTCTCTCTCTCTCTCTCTCTCTCTCACTCACTTTCTCCCTTTCCCTTTCCCCTTGCCTCTCTCTTCCCCCACAACTGCCTGCGAGCTTATTGTAACAACTATGGGCCAAATCAGACCTGTCACAGAGCATATTCCTTACCTTTGTCATTTGTAGTTGATGTGGGCTGCTGAGGGGACTTCTCCCATTTGGCAGAGTGATGTGAAAAGTAGAAGTATGGGGAAGCATGTGTGGGAAACTTTTACCCAGTGCCATTACAAGATGTAGCAAATAATTATTTCTGCTTTCTCTGTTTTCCCTATGAAATTATACCTTCTTGCTCCCTAGAAAGAGACATAGTTTGAGACAGTGATGAAAAATAGAGACCGGGAGTCAGAGAAGTTCTAGGTTTGAATCCTGCCTTGGACCGTGGGTAAATTCTCTCCATTTTCAATATCTGTAAAATGGGTAAAATATCTGTAGTCCTTACCCCATGGGGTTGTTGTGGGGATTAAATGAGGTAGAGTATGTAAACTACTCATGCCATATAAATGCTGTTATTGCAATTATTCACTAAAGAGAATTTGTAGAGATTTTTTTTTTTGCATATCAAGGAAAGGTCACTCCCTGTGCCTCAGAAAGAGACTTGGCATCAGGAGACGTGGGCTCCAGTCTTGGTTCGAAGGCCATTTATTGTCTTTAGGCAAGCTATTTAACCTTTCTGAGTCACCTTTCCATATGTGTATGTATAAGCAAATTATATGTATATGATATATATATAATAAACATATAAAATTTAGAAATATATTGTTGAATGTAGCCCCTGTCCCAAAGCCCATTGGTAAAGACACTTCTCCTTATTGGTGGAGATAAACGTTTTGCTCTGTGTGAGAGGCAGGATGGAATTGGGGAAAAGTAGGAGAGCTCCAGTCTTGGCCAGTCCCCTTTGAGACTCTTCAAGGCTTTGGAAAAGGGATCATGAATAATAGAATAAATGTAGTGTAATGTAATGTAATATAGTATAATACAATCTAATAAATAGAATATAATATACGATGTAACATAGAATACATAGCATCATATCACACGGAATAGAAACCATATATGGTATACATATGATATAGTATGTAGTACACTATATATGTGCTGTATGTATATGCTATATGTATTTATAATATGTGCAACATATGTTGCATATGCTAGATAGACTATATCCATACTACATAATATATACATATATACTAAAGTATACACGTATGCCCATACCTAACCCTATACCTATACCTAAATATATACACTTGGACATTCTGAAGGCGCCATGATTCCCTCCATGTGGCTACTCCCTTCATACTTTCCCATCCGACTGAATTCTTCATATTTTCCCATAAATCCTCCATACAGTTTACCGTGTAAAAATGTACTGTCCTCATACTGTAGCAGGAGAGAAGTGGTTTCAGATGAGCAAGGAGGACTGCTGGATATATCATTCAGCTGCCCTTAAAATAATAATGTTGAACAGTTGTAGGATGCTTAAAAGTTGGCAGAGTACTTTACAAATATTATCATGCTTGACTTTCAAAACAACCTTGAGATCTAGGTGGTATTATTGCCCAGCTAGGCTTGCTTGGCGAGTATTCTATTGGTCTTGTGTAGGTAAACACAGGTAGGCCTGTGGCCATGTGCTTTTCCCATAATTTGACATTTTTGGTTGCTGGGGGTGACAGTAGGAGCAGGGAAGAGCAATATTTCTTGTCTATCTCGTCCTCTTATGGCACTTTATTCTGACAATCTGAGAGGAATGTATTAAAAAAAAATCTAAGCTGGCAAATCAGCTCCTCTTTATGTATCACAGGAAAAAATGTGGCTCTTCTGGAAGTTATCTCTAATTATATATCTTGTGCTACAGCTGCAATCCGTAAGATTATTCAAGATATGCCTGAGTTATCTCAGCTTGTTTTATATATATATATATATATATATGCACACACATATACATATATGTATACATACATGTGTATATACATATATGTACACACATATGTATATGTGTGTATATGTATATATGTGTATGTATGTATATCTATATCTATCTATCTATATACACATACATATATATCTAGGTGTGCATACAGCATGGGGCCAATGTGCCTGGCTGTACCAAAGAGTGCTGTTAGACCCAGTCTACTCTGTATGAATGCCTCTGGTTATATCCAGAAATTACTTTGTAAATTATAGGATGCTTAACAACAATAATAGAAATAATAAATTTATATGTAGTCTTTCCTCTAAACAGCCCTTAAAAAAAGGAAATCTAATTTATGTTAATATTGAAAAACAAAACAAGACACCCAAATTTTCCCACTTTCATCCCCAGATCACACATTATGGGAGCTGGACGGGCTAGGCCAACTTCATACTATTTCCAAGTCACACAAGTAGTGAGTGGTAGGGCTGGGATTCCAATCCAAGCCCTCTGACTCCTAAGTCTAGTATTCCTCATATAATATCATGCTGTCATCAGGATTTAGATCTGGAAGAGCCCAGAGATGTCACTGAGTGCACACTTCTTCCCCTCCTTGTACACGGGGGAAACCAAGGCTTAGAGAAAGGAAACACTAGCCTGAGTTCACACAGCAACATAAAGACCAGTTCAGCTGAGAAAAGTTAGACCTTTACTCTTTTAGCAGTCCTTGTGCTGGTGACAAGTTCCTGTCACCATTTTCAGACCATGGGCTGTTGTTCTAGGCTAGGGGCTCTGCCTTGGTTCCTGCAGGGAGGAGTAGAAGGGCCAAGGAATCAGTCTTTACTTGCATGGGGAGGGGATCCAAGGGTGGGGCATGCTCCATCACAAGAGGTTTCTGCCACTCACAGATTTCCAGGCATACATGTTCCATGAGCTTGGCTGTAACATCATTCCCATAGCCATGGATCTGAAGGCCAGCCTGGAGTAGGAGACCTACAGGTTGACTAGGATCAGGAGACGTCCTTTGTGTTTGGTGAACAGAAGCAGGTAGCCCAATGATGTGCCCAAAATGATGGGCAGGTCTGTATTCTCATTGACTTCATCTGCAAAGTTGGGGTCTAGAATAGGCAGGGTATTTTTCTGGCCCTGGATGGCAACCAACAACTGTCTCCCACAGGCCCAGAGGCCTTGGACTTTTGCTATGGTCACCTTGAGGGCTTTGCTGTTCACCACCATAGCATGAACATATTTCTTCTTATACTAGGAACACTCTTTCAAGAACATTTTCCCAGGGAACTTAGCCAGTTTGTCCCAAGGGAAACCGGAGAGCATGTGTGACTCATCTATATTCTGGCTTACCAGGAACTTCAGGACGCCCACCAACTCCACTTATAATAGTGCCATGTGGGTGTTAGAAGACCAGGTGCTCTCAAAATGTTGTATCATTGGACAGGCCCCATTCTTCAATGGTCCCCCAGAATCTGGGATGCCTAAGGAAATGCTGATGTCTACACCCATGTGTAACACTGCATTGGAAGATCTCTGAACCAGCTATACCAGCTCCCATATTTTCCTATATAACTCTTTCGGGGAGGCTGAAGATTTTGGGGAACCTACACTTGCCCTTGACTGGATAAGACAAGAACCTGACTGCATAATTCATTGACATCATTGCCCAGCCTGGTCTAGTGAGATATGGTATACAAGTATTATTTTCTCTTTTTCACACATGAAGAAATAGAAAGTTAAGGGACTTACCTAAAGTTATATAACTAATATGTGATGGAATTGAAACAAATAAAACAAGCCACTCCTCATTGTATTTGTGTGGATAAGATCCATGAGGGATGGCCCGCTAGTGGTAATGCTGCCAAGAAATAAATCTTTTCACTTAGCATTTGCTTTATTAGGGTATTAAATGAAGCTAGATATATTAGTTATATATTATATTAATTTAAGTATAATTTACCCATGGTAATTTATCAATAATTGCCAGGACAATTGCTGACTAGCACAGAATCTCCCTCACCAGCCAAGAATCCCAAGCCTGAGAGTTTATATACCTTTCCAAGAACCTTCTGCAGAATTCTAAGCAGTTATCTTTATCTATAACCACACAGCTTGCAGAGTTGCTTCTCAAGAACAGAATAAGGGAAATTAAGTCAAAGACTCAATGATGATACCAATTTTAACAAATCAGTAAAGTATAGTTGTGAGGATGCCAGGATAAAAACGTGGCAAATTGCAGAGATCTAAATGATTAGCAATGGAGGCTTCCATATTTATAATATTATTAGGATTATTCAATTGGCATGTAAGCAATTAGTCTTGACTCTACAACTAGTGGCTTGCCATTGGTCTAGTTATTTCAGCCTGAACATTAAGGCCTTTCAATTCTATTTTGTTTATAAGTTTGAGGCTTTAATATTCTTCTTTAACTAGGACCAGAGCTCAGGTCTCTGACCTCAAAGCCAGTGCTCTCCACAGTGCCTATCTCCATACATGGGAGCTTTCTTTCTTTCTTTATCTCATGAGAATCAAAAAGAATGACTATCTTAATTCATTTTGACATTCTGAAGGCACCATGATTCCCTTGGTGTAGATCCTCCCTCCATGACTCCCTATCCTACTGAAGTCTTCATGTTTTCCCACAAATCCTCTATAGAGTTCAGTGTATAAAAATATGCTGTCTAAATACCATAGCAGGAAAAAGTGATTTTATAGGAGCCAGGAGGACCAACTTGTGGCTCTCTCTCCATCTCTCTCTCCCTCCACACATATGTCTCTGTTCAGTTTTCCTTCTCATATTAATAACAAATATTCATATAATGCTTTGAGGTTTGCACATCACTTTACAACATTATTTGATCCTCACAACCATCCTGAGACATTGATCATATTATTATCTCCATTTTGTTGATGAGGAAATTGAGGCCAACAGAGGTTAAATGACTTGCCCAGGATCACACAGTCAAGAAGTATTTGAGGTCGTATTCCAACTTGGGTTGTCCTAGCTCCGACACAGAGTTCCATTCCATTCTATTCAATTATGCCATTTTTCCTAATGCCCTTATGATTCAGATGGCTCCAGAGAAGAAAGTGAGGCTTTGTGACTTTGCACAGACTTCCCTCACTTAAATCCAATTCACTTGCAAGTCATGGCATCACCTTCCTGTTGTCATGGTCCTTTCTGAGAAGGAAGAACAAGCAGCAACAATAGCAACCAAGGGTACACAGCTGTGAGACAACTGATGGGGACTAGGGCGTGGTCTTTTGCTGTACTGCTCTGTGGGAAATTAAGAGAAAGTGGAACTGGTTGTCTTGATATTGATCTCATTAGCCCCAGGTCCTGTCAACAGTTCCTGGTGTCCACATGACCTTGTAGTTTATATGGCACATGAACTAAAGTAGCTATGAGAATTGTCTCCCTTTGAAACATTCCTCTTAAAGTATGGTCTGATCTGTTTGTTGGAACCCACCACAGTGCTCAGCAACATCTGAAAATGCTCTTCTCAAAGGAGGATAAATGATGATTGGAGTCATCCAAAATCAAGAAAGAGAAGGGTAAGACAGAAGATGAGAGAGGCTTTGCCCTAAGTAGGGAGTAAATATAGTCACTTCCATTTGTCAATGGACTAACTGAGACAAAGAAAGGTAAAAATGAACTCCCAGGTCTCATAGAAAGCTAGTGACTACCCTAGTGCCATTACTTAGGAGAGAAGCGACAGAGGCACTAACACTAAAATTTAGTCTCTGTTTAAAGATTTATGTGGCTAGGTGGTAGAGTGTTTAGGGCCTCGAGTCAGGAAGATGAGTTCAAATCTAGCCTAAGACACTTAACTATCTGTGTGACTCTGGGCAAGTCACTTCACCCTGTTTGCCTCAGTGTCCTCACCTGTAAAATTAGAAAATGGCAAACTGCTCCAGTATCTCTGCTAAGAAAACACCACATGGTGTCGTGAAGAGTTCAGTCATGAAGACTAAACAGCAACAGCAACAAAGATATATGAAGGACAGTAAGCATGGCATAGTAGAGAGACTTGAGTTTGAATCCTGACTTTCCTACAATTTGTGTGACCTTAGGCAAACTACTCAATCTAGTGAAAAACTAGCTTCTTTTCTCCAATGAGGAGATCGAATAAGATCATGTTTTAGGACTGAAATAATTCATTCTCTTCCTGCCTTCAAACTTATGAGTTTATGAGCCTTAGGAATCTCTCCACCTTAGTCCATCTTCCATTCCATTGCCAAATTGATTTTCCTAAAGTGCAAGTCTGACCATGTTACTCCCCTACTCATTAAGATACAGGAACTCCCTAGTGCCTCCAGGATCAAATATAAAATTCTGTTTGTCTTTTAAAGTATTTCATTACCTGGCTTTCCTGTCTTCTTACACTTGACTCCCCTCTATATATTCTACTATTAAGCTTAGAGACACTAGACTTCTTCCTTTTCTCCAAACACAATACTCAAGCAGCTAGGTGATACCGTGGGCCTGGAGTCAGAAACATCTGAGTTCAAATTCAGCCTTAGACATTTGTTGTGTGACCCTGGGCAAGACACTTAACCTCTCTTTGCCTCAGTTTCCTTAACTGTAATAACATCACAATAAGATAATGTTTGTAAAGCATTGAACACAGTACTTGGCACATAGGAGCTATAGAAACGCTTATTCATTGTCCCCATTCTCATCTTTTGGATCCTTGCCTTTTCACTGGCTGGAATACTTTCCCTCAACTTCACCTTCTGGCTTCCCTGGCTTTCTTCAAGATTCAGCTTAAATCCTCCCTTCTGCAAGAGGCCTGTTCCCCATCCCTCTCACTGCTGGTTCCTTCCCTCTGATATTACCTCCCATTTACTCTGTATAAGTTTTGTACTTCCTTCCTTGTTCATATTCTGTCTCACCCATTTGAATGTGAGTTGACTGGGGGTAAAGACTGTTTTCGACCCTTCTTGGTATCCTAGTGCTTAGCATGGCACCTGGCACATAGTAAGAACTTAATAAATGGTTGTTGATCGATTGATGCATTAAATATGATCTATAACAGTCTTCTTCTGTACAAATGAAGAGGGAGAAAGGAATGTTTGTAGATAAAGTCTCTTTGGTCAGGACTAGGAAATGACTGAAAATCCTCAGATTAAGTAATGAATGGAGGAGTGAGAGTTACAGCACAGCTTTGATTGTTGTTGCTTGTCCTTCCTTCTGGAAGGCCACCAGTGACATCAGGAGAGTGATGTCTTAACTTGCAAGTGAATTGGATTTAAGTGAGGCAGGGCTGTGCAGTCATCAGCCTTGCTCCCTCCTTCCAAGTCATTCCAGAATCCAGTGGCAAGACATAGGTCAGGATGACTGGAGATGGCCCTCAATGCAGTAAGGGATCTTGGTCTTTTTTCCTTTGGTTATTGGCTTACTGAGTGACCTTTGGTTAGAGACTTAACCTTTCTGTGCCCTAGCTTTGTCATCTGCAAACTGTAGAATTTTAGATAGCAGAATTTGCATGCTCCCTGGGGTCAAAGTTTTACCACAGGGATGACAAAACATCTCAGTCATGAAATGCTAAACCATAAATAATGACTGAGCCTCCTTGGGATGACATTTAAAAGAAAATCCCTTGCTATCTCCCCAACCCTTTATGTGCTCTGGGTGAGGGATGGCCTGTTGGCAGTCATGTTGGTAAGGAATGAGCCTGGTGTTCTGGTGTTTGTTTTGTCAGGGTACTGCATGGGGCTAGGTGCCAAGGCCATGTTATATGATACTCACCAGCTTGCTACCTTACCTCCTGCCAAGCCACATGACAGGTTGAGATCTGAGCAAGGAATATTTTCTGCATTCTTCCTGTTTGGGGGAGAATTCTGCAGAGAAAGAGACATTTGGACCATGGTGCATTTCTTTTCCCTTTCTGAGTTGGGTGTGAGCTTTCTGAAAGTAGAAATGGGTCTCAGAAGAACCTCCTGCTGTGTTATTGCCACATAATAAGAAATGGATGATAGACAACAAGTCTTTGGTTCAGACAATTGAAGATTAGTGACTCTGCTGTGTATAATGTTATTTTTTATTTCAAGGGTATCAACATAAAGAAGCTGGCCATTGCCATGTCTTCAGCTAATTGACCTTTTCTTCCAAATGTCTTGCTTTCACATAGACTGAGTCGTTCTGGTGGTACTGAATTCCCTATCACTGGAGTTCTTACAGTGGAGGCTGGATAATCACTTCTAGGATACACCATAGATGAGATTCTTGATTTCAGTAGTAGTTGGACCAGAACCGACAAGGTATCTTTCAATGTTTTAATTTTCTGATTCTGTGATATTTTGTTCTTTACTGGACCATATTCCCTTCCTTTCTTCTGTTTTATCTTTCCCAAATTTTTCTTTTTAATTATTCAGTCACCATTGGCCATTAACTTCAGCATGGCACTGGGAAGATGGGATAAGGGATTGGGATGGGAGTGTGGAAGGGAAATGCAGGATATACCTCAGCTGCATAGACAGCTAAAACAAAGAATATTGTCAGTTTTTCTTGGATTTTTTTTGGTCCTGGAGCATAGTCTAACCTCAGCCTCAGACCCTTGTTGTTCATCCTTGACCACTTTTCCCAGTTCTCCTTTGAACAAGAACCATGAGGTTCAATTCAACAAATCAGCAATTGAATTAAATATTTATTGAATGTCTATCGTGCACCAAGTACTAAGGATACAAGGGCCCAATACTAAATATAAAATGAGGTAAATGGAAGGAAAGAAGGGAAACTGTTAACCAGAGGATTAAGAAAGGATTTCCAGAAGGTGTGACACCTGAGATGAGTTTTGAAGGATGAAAAAGATGTTGAGAGGGTTGTTATGTTTATCTTTCATTCCTGAAGAAGACCATGCCATCAGAGAAATGATGACATGACTTGCACTTGACTTTATTTTGAGTGAGGGAGGGCTGTGCAAGGTCATGAGTCTCATTTCTCCTCCAGAGTCATATGAATCCAGTGACCAGATATTCATCAGGATGACTGGCGATGACCCAGGATGCAGTGGGAGACCTTGGCCCCTTTAGGCTAAGGTCCATGTAGGTACTCACTTTGGTGAGGTAATGTTCATTCATTGCATAGGATGTTGAAAGGCAGAAATGAAGGGCTGTTTTCTAGACACTAAGTGGAGGTGGGGGAAGCAGTTTGCTAAAATTCACAGATGTTGGAGATAGAGTATCAATTTCTGAGTGGAATATAGAATTGGGGAAGGGGTGAATAGGTTGAAATAAGGTTGGAAAGGTAGAGAGGAACTAGATTGTGGAAAATCTTAACACCAGGATGAACAGTTTGCATTTTATGATGTCAATGGTGAGTCACTGACTTTTTTTTTTTTATCAGGAGAATGATGTCATAAGAAATGCTTTAGGAAGATCAATTTTTCTTTTTTGCAAATGTATAAAGGATAAATTAGAGAGGGGGAAAAATTGGAAACCTAGAGACAGCAGGGAGGCTCTTACAAATCTAGGCAAGAAGTGATGGCATCTGAAGGAAAAGAAAGGGATAGATATGAGAGATGATTTGGAAATAAAATTGCCAAAGCTCAGCAACTGATTGGATATGAAGAGAAATGGCAAACCTCTTGCCTGTAATGAAAATGAGGACATTGGGAATAATTGAAGTTTTAGTGGGGACAATAATCAGTTCTGATATGGACACTTTGACTTTGAGACTTTTACTGGATTCCAAGGAGTGAATATCTAGTAAGCAGTTGATGGTGCATGACTTGAGTTTTGGAGAGAAATCTGGGGTAGAAAAATGCATTTAGGAGTTATCTGAATGGAGATGATTTTTGAATTCAAGGGAGTTAATGGGATCTCCAAGAAAGACAAGGACCTTGGACCTTGGTCCAAGATGTTGTTGCTGCTTGTTCTTTGTTCTCCAAGAGGACCATGGCATCATGAAAGTGCTGCCATAACTTGCAAGTGAATTGGATTTAAATGAGGGAGGGCTGTGCAAAGTACATGCCTCACTTTGTCCTTGGGAGCCATCTGGGTCCAGTGGCCAGATATAGATCAGTATGACTGGAGATGACCCCCGGTCCAAGATAGAGCCTGGGGAACACCTATACAAAGACAGTAGGATTTATCAATGACCAAGCAGGAAAGGCTGAGAGTTGGTTAGATAGGTAGGAGAAGAACCAGGAAGGAAAAGTGTCATGGAAGACAGAGGAGGTAGTAGCCAGGAGGAGGTTGTGCAAATGGTATCAAAAACTACAAAGAGTTTAAGGTGCATGAGACCTGAGCAAACTGGAATTGAAGTTACCCATGAACAAATCACTGGTCACCACAAAAAGAACAGCTTCACTGAATTGTGGAGTTGGAAGTAGATGAGCAAAGAATTGAGAAGTGGATTGAAAAGTGAGTGGGCAGTGAGGCAGTGTGAGACAATGAGTATAGATGATTGAGAGGTGTGTGGGAAGGGAAGCAGTGAAAGGGAGGGGAGAAATAGTAAATAGCTTGAGGGGATGGCAGGGTCAGGTGAGAGTGTTTTGTTTTTTAAAGTCTGAGGAGGTAGACCTTGAACTTGTTTGTAGACTATAGGGAAACAATCAGCTGCTAGGGAAAGATTGAAGGTAAGAGAGACAAAGAGAGGGAGGGAGAGGGACAGAGAGACGAGAGAGGCACAAAGAGAAAGACAGAGAGAAATAGAGATAGACATAGAGACAGAGACAGAGGTCCTTTCTATCTTTGACTTTCTTGGGTATGTCTATTAGTGGGATGTCTGGGACCAAAGATGCAGGCATTATTGTCACTCTTTCAGCATAGTTCCAAACTGCTTCCCAGAATGGGTGGACCAATTCACATCTCCAGCAACAGAGTATTAATGTTTCTGTCTTTCCACAGTCTTGAAGGAAAGTTTAACAGTTGAGTGGAGGTTAGTTATACTGGAATTATTTCCATATTCCTCATCTGTGAACCTCATTAGAGCATCAGTGTAAATGAGTAGGTGGCTGTTTTTTTAAAGGAGGTGGAGAGATTTTTGGTACAGTCCCATGAATCCATCCTATGTACATAACTCTTAGTGAGGAGGATTTTTCTGTTGTTGTCCAGTTGGATCTAACTCTTGGTAGCCTCATTTGCAGTTTTCTTAGCAAAGATACTAGGGTAGTTTGCCATTTCCTTCTCTAGTTCATACTTTACAGATGAAGAAACTGAGGCAAACAGGGTTAAGTGACTCACCCAGGGTCACACAGCTAGTAAGTGATTGAGGCCATATTTCAGACCTGCACAACTTGGCAGTAGGTAGGGGCCAAAATTAAAACAGGCTAAACTTCTTCAGGCCACAGATAGATTAGACTGGAAACAGACTGACAATGGTTGGTTGCCACAGGTCATGTGACAAATAGGAGAGTGTGCAATGGCAATCCTACATTTTTCACCAGTGAAATTCTTTGGCAGGCCACAAGTGGCCCAGGGGCCTTATGTTGGACAGGGCTTCCATATATGAACTCAGGAAGACAAGTGTTCCTGAATCTAGGCCCCAAATCTATCCACTGGATCATCTAACTATCCTTTCTTTATCTACACAGATCAGCAGTTGCTTGCTCAATAACTTACAGTCTTTGATAGTTTTTCTTTTTGGTCAGGGGAGGACTCTGAGAAGTTAAGTGACTTTTCCAGGGTCAAAAGTAAGACTTGAACCAAGTCATACTGAGGCCACTGAGCTATGCAGAACAGAAGTTTAAGAAAAGGAAGGAAGATTCCCAAAACTATATAAAGGAGAAAAGAAACACACTGTGAGGGATAACAAAAGAATATAGTTATTTCTACAGGTATCGCAGTGGATAGAGTGCCAGACCTGGAGTGAGGAGACTCATCTTCCTGAATTCAAATTCAGCCTCAGACACTTGCTAGCTGTGTGACCCTGGGCAAGTCACTTAACCCTGTTTTTCTCAATTTCCTTATTTGTCAAATGAACTAGAGAAGGACATGGCAAACCCCTCCAGTATCTTTGCCAAGAAAACCACAAAAGGAATCTCGAAGAGTCTGACATGACTGAAATGACTAAACAAAACAAAAAACAAAGGACTGAATTCCTGCAGCAACAGAGAAGACTGAGCCGTGTTTATTGCTATAATCAAATAAAACCTACAACAAAGGTAATCTGACCCATATTAATGAGGTGCATACAAATCATTGGGCTGAATGGTAATTAGCCATAAATGTTAAGTAATTCCCATAATTGTCTGTAATTAGTACCACTTTGAAAGAGTCAAACTCGGATTTTATAGCTTCTCTTAGTTCTCCAGTATCTCTATAAACAGTATCAACGTTGAGAATTTCCTGAACGCTTTCATTAACTGTCCCCCCACCATCTTTCCCCAGTTCATCATTCTCCTTTAGAGAGGTAGAGAATCCCAATGGAGAGAGTAATGAACTTGGATCAGAAAGCCCTCAGTTCAAATCCTGGTTCAGTGACCTTGGGCAAATCACTTAATCTCTGAATTTCCCCATTGTAAATTAGCAATAGTAACATAGTAAGACTGCTAGTATCTGTACCTTACAGGGTTGTTTTGAGGTTTAAATGAAATAATGCTTGTAGAGTGCTTTGCAAACTTGTAAGTATTATGTGCATGAGTTATTATTGTTAACAGCTAGGGTTCCCTGAACTCTAACCTTACTTGCATTCATTCCCTAACCCCATCATGGGCCAGGGCTGAGGCTCCATCTTCTTTTCTCTTTTGCTGCCCTTTCTACATACCATGGGAGTGATTCTTTCTAGCTTGTTCTAGTTCAGATAAGAGGGGGAAAGGCTTGGCGGTGGCGGTGTTAACCCAATGAATGCTAAGAGTCTTTCAGTACAGAGGAGCTGAGTGGAGTAATTGGAGGGCTGAGGCTGGACAGTTCTCCCACCAAGAAGAAAACAAATATTCTGGGTGGTGAGGGTCTTGAGGAACAGAAATTCTGACTGTAGGTGGATAGCCCATCCAGGTAATGTGAGCCTATCACTATACGTCAAAGAATGGGAATGAGATTTGGCATGGGAGAGAATAGACCCTGAATCCCTAGGGTGATTACAATCAGAGAAGCAAAACAGTCATGCTGTGGGCAGGGGCAGCAGCAGCAGCTGCAGCCAAGAATCATGATGAGGGCACTGGCCTTTCTCCCCCTCTTTGGCCACTTATGCAGTTTGTAAAAGCAGAGTGCCCAAGTGTTGTCCCTATAGATGGTCCCTTAGGTTGTAGTCCTGAGTGTACTGGAAGAAAGGAAGGTCAGAAATCACCAAGGCGACACTAATGCCTGTTCTCTCCGGCATACATGTCAGAGACCATAGAACCTTTGTGGTAGGTAGTCAATGGACCTTAACATCTGGCATCTGGGAGTCCAAGGAATAGAAGAGAAAAGGCATAGTGTGTTCTTGGAGTTACTACTGGAAGGATCTTGACTAGATATGCACATTTTTCCATCTGGATTAATTCCTAGGACTAATCCTCCAGCAGAAGTTCTCATACAGTCAGACTAACGCATAAATGACTGATATATTACATTATCAATATTACTCCTCTCACACTCCTTTCCAACTTGTGTTGGCATATTACTTGGGTTGTGCCTCTGTCCCTCTTTCCCCTCACCACCTCCCATATATCCTCTGGGGCTAGGGTGGGATTATAGAGCACTGTTGGAAATAGAGAATAATCGGTAGGCAGGAGAAGAAAACAGGGAACTTTTCTTACTGACCCCTCAGTTTGAGCCAAATAAGACATAGAGAGATTCTTCAAGATCAGTGAGAATGGAGGAATAGGACAGCTTCTCTCATACAGCTTTCTCAATAACTTTATCAGGTACCTTGAATCCCCAGTCACTATTCCCAATATTTGGGAAATGGAACTGATTTTGAATGCTTTGACAATGTTCTTATATTGGGATTTGGTACTGACCAATATTGGAGAAACTGATGCCCCTGAAGAGGACACCTCTGTCTAGAAAAGGTAAATTAAAGACAGATATTAGCTTTTGTTTTTGTTATCCAGGGCTGTGCACATACACACCTTAGCAGGGAAACCAGCCAGGGAGAAAGAGAGAATCCAGTTAACCTTCTCTGAGTCATGGGAGGTGAAACATTCTACTCCTTAGGGACTTACAGGACAGTCTAAGTCCATAAGAGCAGAGCTTAGAAAGGAATGCATAGAAACGCAGAAAGAGGTTGTGGATTCAGGGATAATCCAATTCTGTTTTTTCCCCTTTTCATATTTTTTCTCTATCTCTCTCCTCAAATTCTTGAAGTGTACACATCCTTTCCAAGCAAGAGCTTGGTGGTATGGTCATAACTTGTTAAATACTGTAATTAAAATACTTCTCTTATTAACTTAGTGATAACACTTTTTTTTCTTCTTAAATTACATGTTAGCATTTTGTTAATTAAATTTCCAGTTCCAACAGAACTCCCCCCATAGGGTGTGTTGGATGAAGAGGGGGCCCAGCTCAGAGAAGCAGGGGTTTGTGGTTCAGCAAGTTGGGCAGGTTTTTGCCTTTCCAAGAGCTCGACAGTGCTTCCTTCGACTGTAAGTAAGATGGTGGGAAACAGTCAGTTAGACAGCAGAAGAATACATAGGGATAAAGTTGCCTTCTCACCTTAAACCAGAATCTTAAAAGGAAAAATCAGTATTTTCCATTTGCAAATCCTTGATACTTTCATTTTGTAGAAGAAATTGTGGATCTCACTATTGCTTAGGGTTTTGAAGACCTGAGTGTAATGAGCGATGTGTTTCTGTAAATATTCATGTTGCTTGTTTTTACACACAACACATTATATAATAATAATTATTTTTTATTCTTTTTCTCTTGTTAGATCATAAGTTCCCAAGGGTGGAAACCATGTTTTCTATTCTTTTGTATCTCCTTCCCGAACTCTACCATACCCCACCCACCTACCCACCCCCACACACATACATATGCTGTCATACAGAGCTTGTGTCACTTGTATACTGGTCCTGTGGCTAATTTTATTCTTTCTTCCTCCTTCCCAGACTGAGATTTAAACAAGGTGAGAAATTTATCCCCTGAAAATTCTCTAGTGGTGATGAGGATATGTAGACTTTTTCTTACTTTCTCTGTTGCTATTGAACTTCATATTTCTGGATTAATTCAGTTCTGTAAGTGGTTATTAAGTACTTATTGGGAATGAATGAGTGAAGGAATGAATGATTTTAAAAGTACTTAAGAAACACTTATCTGGGTGAATGATTTTAAAAGTACTTAGTAAATGCTAAATCCAGGGATAGGGAACCTGTGGCCTTGAGGCTAGGTCTTCAAGTTTGACCCTTTGACTGAATCCAAACTTCAGAGAACAAATAAATAATAAATAAATTAATAAAAGAATTTGTTCTGTAAAACTTGAACTCAGTCAAAAGGCTGCACCCAAGGACCTAGAGGGCCACATGTAGTCTCAAGTCTGAGGATTTCCTTCCCCTGGCTTAGTCTGTTTAAGGGCACTGTGTTAAATGCTGGTGGAAGCTAGGTGGTGAAGTGAATGGAGTACCAGACATGGAATCAAATTCAAATCTGGCCTCAGACACTTACTAGCTGTGTGACCCTGGGCAAGTCACTTAACCCTGTTTGCTTCAGTTTCCTCATCTATAAAATGAGCTGGAAAAGGAAATGGCTAAGCACTCCAGTATCTTTGCCAGAAAACATTAAATAGGCTTATGAAGATTCAGGAATGACTAGAATCACTGAATAACAAACAATAAAAATAGAAAGACGAGACAATCCCTGCTTTCAAGGAATTCACCTTGTAATAGGGAAGACAGCGTATAGAGGAGGTTTCACTTAAAAGACCCCCATGGTTCTTTGGGTGTAGCATCAAAGCAGGTGTTAATGTATCTTCCTTAATTCCATTTCCATTGATAAAACCATATCTTTCCTGATGCTGATCCATGTGAAAAATGGGAAGGACTTTGATGATGAGAACTTTCTTTTCTGAGTCTTGGGCAATAGAGATAAAAATATACACAGAGCAAATAGCCTTTGCCCTCAATGTCAAGCATGTTGGATTTAGAGTCAGAGAACCTAGTTTAAAAGCTTAGTTTTGTCTCTTACTAGTTGAGTGGCGTTGGTCACCGAACTTTTCTGGGCCACTGTTTCTCATCTGTAAAATGGGTTTCAACTGGATGAACTCCAGGGTTCTTTCAAGGCATCAGTTTGTGGCTCTGTTGTCTTTCTTCTACTCAGAGATATTTACTTTCTACCAGCAATGTACATCACTGCAAGTACCATGGATTCAAGTCAACAAACTATTATTATTATATGCTAGGTACAGGAAATAAAAATGAAACAATTCCTATCTTCAAAGGATAGGTCTAAGCACGACTTTTTCAATCCATCCAAGAGTCCTAGAGGGGACTTGTCCTGGTCCCAATCCAAGATCTAAGACTGAAAATATGAATAAACAGAAGAAAATACTAAACACAATGGAGAAATACTATGGATTAAGAGAAACCCAAGAGGTAAACCCAGAAGAAGAATATAACTTTACATCAACAAGTTGAATTTCAGAGGAAAAATAAACAAGAAGACTTGGCTACAGAAACTATAAGAAAAAAGGGAAGAGGTAAGAGATAAAAAAGCAAAAGATAAAAAAATGAAATTAGACTTCAAGGGGAAAATGAAACTGAGAATAAATGTTTAGAACATAAAGTAGGGAACCTCATTAAAGTAATGGACTTGCTGGAAAATAGAATGAGACAAACAGAACTCAATGGACCAAACAGACTCCATGAGACAAGACTATTATCCCTCCCTAGAAGATTTAAACTGTTGTAATGGATAATGCTCTACTCTGCCCTCCAGTTCCAAACCAGAGATAGCTTCCTCTCTTAAGAAGCAGAATTCCCGGGGTCAATTAGTCAGCCAATAAGCATTTATTAATCACCTTTGTGTCAGGTACTGCATATTATGGATACAAAGAGAAATAAAAGACAATTCTTGCCCTCAAGGGGATCATAGTTTAATAAAGGAGAAAACATGCAGTTCATTAGGGACAAATAAGCTATGAAGTCCCTTTGCAAGGCAGGGGACTCCATCGTCTAAGCCCTGCCAGACTGTTGCGTTCATCTGATAACATCTGTAGGGTACACAAAATGATTATTGATTGCAGATTATGGATTGTGAATCAAGAGTGGGAGTGAATCTATTGATCAAAAAGTAATTGTTAAGTGCCGCTGTCTATGTACCAGGCACTTTTCTAGGGGTTGAGGAGACAGAGACGAAGAATGAAACAATCCCTACTCTTAAGCAGCTGCTTCTATTCCACGGGAGGGGACAACAAGTACATGTGCAGAAAGCATTAAAATAAATGTAAACTAGGAAGGGAGGGCCCTAGCTAGTTTGGAATGGTATCATATAAAAGGTAGGACTTTAATTGCATCTTGAAGGATGAGGAGGATTCTGTGAGGCAGAGGTAGGGAAGTAGTGCATTCTAGGCATAAGGGATGACCAGTACAAAGGCATATATGACTAAGAATGATAGAATGCCTTGGCAGAATCAAGATTTCATAGAACCCAAAGAGCAATGATGGGTAGAAGAAGGCTAGAACCTTTTTATAAGATACATGTGTGCACACAAGATTACATGTGTGCTAAAAGATTTTTTAAGGAGCACCAATTAAGGATATATATTTATTTATATGTGTGTGTGTGTGTATATATGTATATGTGTGTGTATATATATGTGTGTGTGTGTATCTACATATAAAATAATAATGATTCTTGCTCATTTTTGCTAAGTGACCAGCTTATCTTTCACTTAGTAAAAATGAGAAAGAATAATAATTTGTATTTATAAAGTGCTTTAATATTTGTAAAGCACTTTATTAAGAGGGAGATAGGTCAAAGCAAATAGCTCTAACTTCCTAGGTGAGATCTTAACTGAATTGGTAAGGAAAAATGAGGGGTGATTTGAACAAAGTAGGTTTGGAACAATTACTATGATGACTGAGATAGATAGATGATCAATTAGGAAGGAGTGGAGGACTGCCTTGGGGCAGTTACATGTCTCAGTGGATAGAGCCTTGGGCCTGGAGTCAGGAAGATCTGAGTTCAAATCCAGCCTCAGACACTTACTGGCTGTGTAACCCTAGACAAGTCATTTAACCTTGGTTTGCCTTACTTCACTAGAGAAGGACATGGTAAATCACTCAAGTATCTTTGCCAAAGGAAATTTCATGGACAGTATAGTCTGCAGGTCATGAAGAGTCAGACATGACTTTCCTTGCTTTGGTAAGATTCTAGGTGAGATTAGTTAATATAAATTTGTAGTGGGCTAAATCGTCTGGATTACTCCAGTTCTGTTGAGAAGTATGGAAGTAGAAAGGACAAAAGAATGAGGAGAGATCGGTGTAGAATTGAAATGGTTTGTTAAGGGTTAAACTTGGGAAAGTACTGAAGGTAGAAGAGATTAGAATATGATGAATAGGTTTAGGAGTAGTAAAAGATAGTAAGAAATGGAATGATAGAAGGTTATGATCAGATAAAGGAATTTTGGAGTTCTTAAATATAGAAGTAGAAAATTTATGAGTGAAGACAATATCAAAGGTATGGATAACTACTATGTAGTTATGTGATTTGAATAGGTCATGTGATTTGAGTAGATTAAGGAACTGGGAAATAAAGCCATCTGAGTGAATATTAGCATGTACATCAAAGTCCCTTAGCATGAGTACATGAGTTGGGGAGGAGAGGAAGATTGTGAATCAGCAACCAAATTCAAAGGGAAAGGAAATAGAATGTTCTAGGGCTCAGTAGGTAGCAATTTCCAGGATCTGACTGGGTGATAAATTTGGATTAGAGTGAACCCCAAAAGAAGGGAGAGGTTTCAGAGTGAGGGAAGTATCTAGAAGTGGATATGGGGAACAGGGACTGGTGATATGAAAATGTGCAGCAATTTTTGGAAAGGATGTTCATATATTCAGTGCCTTCCTGGAACAGGCAGGTCTGAATGAGTGCCCGAAGTTAGAAGAAGGCTTAAAATGAAAGGAAGTTTGTTTGTTCTAGAGGAGAATAAAGGGGTGAACAGATGAGAATAAGGGATCAGGTGTTGAGGAACGTGGTTTGTTCTTTGGAATTTTGGGAAACTTATTAGGATGAAGAGAGCAAGAGAATGGGAGAACCTGGGAATATAAGCCCATTACTTGATTTTAGAAGCTCTGCTGAGGAAGGGAGATAATTAGATGGTTCAAAATCTCAGTGTGACCCTTAACACAGGACCCTCAACAACCTGGGTAGTAGCCTGGTAGTGTGTCTCTGGGACATGAAAGACACAGCCCTTAAGGCAAACACAAGCAGGGCTGATGATAGGCAGATATCAGAATCATATATTCATTTGTTTTATTAGTAAGACTAAAATTGAAGGAGTGGTGGATTTGGAGTTATAGAACTTAGTTTTGAGTTGTTTTTGTTCAGTTGTGTCTGACTTCTTGTGAGCCCATTTAGGGTTGTCTTGGGAAAGGTACTAGAGTGGTTTGCCATTTCCTTCTCCAGTTCATTTTACAGATGAGGAAACTGAGGCAGGCAGAATTGAGTGACCTTCTCCGGGTCACACAGCTAGTGTCTGGGGCTGGATTTGATCTCAGGTCTTAGTGACTCTAGAACAGCCATTATATCTACTGCACCACCTACCTGCCTTATAGAAGCTAGGTTCATGAACTCTGATCACAAACAAGTCACTTCACTTGTATGAGACTCAGTTTCCCCATTTGTATACTGAATGGAGTTAGTCTCTAAGGTCACTTCCAATTCTGCACCAATGATTCCATGATTAAAAAAAAGAAAATCTTTTTCAAACACTTTGGAAAACCCCAGTTTGGGATGCAGAGCTCAGGACTTCCTGTCTTGACTCTCTGTGGTGTTTAGTTAAGCAAGGATGCTCTCCTCCTTAGCCTTAAGGCTCCTTGCTGTCTGAGCCCAGCAAGCTCTCCTTTCTTGATATTATAAGTGGATCTACAAGGCAGGGAGCCAGACAAATGCATCTTGGTTGACACCCAGGGAGCAGAAGCAAGCTGCCAAGTTCACTTGAGATATAGATATTTAAGGAAGCTGAAGGTTATTCTGTAAATGTGGCCATGGTCTTTTGCTCCAAAATGTTCAGTGGTAACTTTTGTCTCTCAAGGAGTCATACCCATTTCTTCCAACTGATTTATTTCCTGCTTAAATCTGGGCAACCTTGCTGGGTATGTCATTCCCTGGGACTTCATTATTAGACAATAGTGTATGATTGGCTAGCTCATTTGGTTAGAGCATGGTGCTAATGAGGCCAAGGTCATGGGTTCAGTCCCTATACAAGCCAATTAGTTTAGGCCTGTTCCATAGCAGCAGCTTGCACCTTGACCCAAGGCAGCCATCTCACAATTGAATGCTCTTGGTTATAAGTGGGACCAGGAGAGAGAGTATTTGCCTCGCTAAGCACAACCTCCCATCACTAGAACAACTGCAAGGGGTCTGTGAACTCCAACATGGCCCCCCCTCCCCCCCCCATATAACCCTGTCCCTTTAATTTGTTTGGTTTGTCCCTGGGTGGGAACCAGTAGAGAAGATCATAGATTTGTAGAATATCCGAGCTGGAAAGGACCCGGAGATCACCAAATCTAGGCTAAGCACTGTTTTTGTGTGTGTCAAGGATTCCTTTGGCAGGAGTCTGGTGAGGCCCAGGGACCCTTTCTCAGAATGATGTTTTCAAATGCATAATATAAAATACACAGGATAACAAAAGAAGCCAATTACACTGAAATACAATTATTGCAATATTAAAAAAATCTGCAGAATCCAGGTTAAGAATCCTTGATTTAGTCCAATTTTATCATTTTACAACACAGTCCCAGGGATTGTGAGTCAGTGAGCTGACTTTTTCAGCTATATTTCCTTACTAATTATAGTCTCAGAGGAAGAAATGTAGATCTGTGTCATCCAGAGCTATGTAGTTCCTAAAACGACCTTGCACCAGGAAATGAAGAATCTTTGACTTTCAGGCTGTAGAAATTTGGGGGCGATTGGCTGAGAAACTCAGTATTGTTAGATTTTTTTTTTTTTGCAATATGGTACTTGGTGCCAGTTATCCAGTATACTTTTCAGTTATGTTCTCTTACATACATGCTAGGCAGTGCAGTGGATAGAATGCTACACCTGGAGTCAGGAAGACTAGAGTTCAAATGTGACCTCAGATAACCTACAAGCTAGCTCTATGACTCTAGAGAAGTCACTTAACCTCTATTTGCCTCAGTTTCCTCATCTATAAAATGAAGATAATAATAGCACCTAGTTCCCAGGGCTGTTGTGAGGATCAAATGAGAGAATGATTGTAAAATGATTAGCACAAGGTCTGGTGCATATTAAGCCTTATATAAATGTTAGGTATCATCATTACATAAAATTGATTGTTAGCAATAAACAATTTATGTTAGGGGTTTTTCTTCCTGAATGCACTATGTAGTCTTCTGGAATTAAAAAAAATTGGTGTTTTTTTATTCATGTCATATATACATAACATTATAATATTATATACATACATATATAATATTGTAATATTCAGTTGTGTCTGACTTCTCATGAGCCCGTTTGGGTGTATACATATACACGTGTGTGTGTGTGTGTGTGTATTCCCATATATATATATGGGAATATACACACACTGTATATGTATGTGTATATATATACATGTATGTATATGTGTAGGAAACACAGCACATTTCTTTTTGTTTCCTTTTTATTTTAACAACTCCAGGGAGTCTTGTTTGCATAAGGAAGCTGGCTTCTGGTTCAGGTTAATTGATGGCTTCTCCAGGACTCTCTTTGTCCTGCTTCTGTGACTTCTACAACTCTGGAAGAGAGAGAGAGAGGCTGATGATTTTGTCCAATTGTACCTCACTTAAATCCAATTTGCACACAAGTCTAGTCATCACCTGTGATGTCCTTGGTCCTCTTTGAAAACAAAGGACAGCAAGGACTCCATTTCCATCTTTGTGAGATGAAGAGGTTGAACAAATGATATCCCCAGTCCTTTCCAGCTCTTAGACTCCAAGATCCTAAGATCATGAATCTGAGGGGTTCCCAGGTTCTTTGGGGGAGGGTAGAAGAGGCTTCCCTTCTTCCTTATGGCAGAGGGTCAACGTAAGCACAGACTTGAGGCTGCCAACTTTATTTCCTTTTCCAGATTTTTTCTGTTCATGAATCTTTTACTTTTCTGCTTTCCCAGCCATCCCTCCCCTCATTATTTTTCTTCTGGAAAGTGTAAGAGGGAGTTGAGGGTGGAGAGTGGGGACAGGTTGTGGGAAGGAGGTAAGGAAGTAAAAAGAATAGAGAGGGAGAAAAAACCCATCTCTCAAGACTTCTTGTAGTGATCAAGTGATATCAGGTTTCAACCTGAACAAAAAAATGCTGCAGGATCCTGGCCTATTATTTACCTGTCCTTGGATCCCAAATGGGTGCTTCCTGTCAAGTCAAAGACTGCGGTTCATAGTGAGGACAGACTTATGTCTACATTGTCATGGCAACGTTTAGGTAAAACTACTGACAGGAACTAGGATGGGTATTATGGGATGCCCTTTTTAAGTTTTCTTCTTACAGTTTCTTTCTTCTCGAAACACTAGCCTAGGGGAAAGAATGACTGAGCTGGACTAATTGACATATTTTTTTGGAGACAACTGTTACCTGGATTTTAGTTGCTTCTCAACAGGCAGTGGAAACTCAGTCCAGCTATCACTAAAATGGCGTTGCTGGATTGATGAATCGTATTGAGATCTGGTGTGTGTGTGTATGTGTGTGTGTGTGTGTGTGTGTGTGTGTGTGTGTGTGTGTAAGATGAGTTGGTCTCAAGTTTGAGAATCCATAGTCCAATGAAAAACTATAAGTAGGGCAAGGAAATTTAGAGGGACACTAACTACATTTGTCTTTATAGGATCAAAGGATCATGGAGAAGTAGAAAGAATCTTAGAGCCATCCATGGCAAACTCCTCATTTGGAAGATGAAATTTGAGGCCAGAGAACTCAAGTGATTTGCCTTGGTCACACAGGTAATTAGTTTGCTTGGTTTGATTTGAATCCAGTTTCAAACTAGGTTCAGGATTTCAAATCCAGGTTCTCTTCAGACCCGCTCTTATCACTACATGAAGCTACCTCCTCCTTTAGCAAAGTGGATGCCACAGAACTTAGCAAGAATGAACAGCTAAAACAAAAAGTTACCAGTTGGTAGCTGACTTGTGCTTCTCTCCTGGCAACCCAGGTAAGATTCTCCTGGGTTCTATCCCACTCTGCCACCAGTGGTTCTCTCATCAGTAGCAGCCTTGAAGGATCCTGGGGTCTCTATCTTTCTAATATGTATTCCATGACCCCTTTCTCCTGATTTGTCTTCACAGTTAAGACTTGAAAATCACATGTACTATATACAAAAATGGGTTGTCATAACTCTGATCTGATGCTGTCCTCCTATATATATACATATATATATACACACACATATATATGTATGTATATACACACACACACACACACACACACACACACACACACACACACACACACATATATATATATATGTTCTGTACCCCAGCTAGATTATAAGCTCCTGGAGGGTAGCAAGTATTTAATTTCTGACTTTGTAGCATCCCTAGGGCACGGTACATAAGAAGTGTTTAATAAATGATTCTTTAAGTCTCAGGAAAAGCAAAATTTTCCCATTTTAAAATAAGGCACATTTATTGAGAGTAGAATTTAAAAGTGTTTCCCTCTTGTGGTCCCCTGAACGTTGTCCTGTAGGCAGCTGCCCGCTTTCCCTACCCATAGTCCCAGTTCTGCTTTCACATCCTTTTCCATCAGCTCAATAATCAAGCCCCAGTGCCTTCTATTGGCTTAATCAAGGGCTGAGTTGATGAGCTGTCTTCTTTTTGCATTGTCACACACAAAAATAAGATTCCTGAAAGCCAATCAAGTTGTTTGATGAAGGGCAAAGGGTAGAAAGTAGATGTTCTTGTGTCTCTCCATTTTTTCTCATGAAAAAGTGTAGAGGTGACCTAAAAATCATCTAATATTCAGCATATGGAGCCATGAGTCACTCTTAGAACCACATTCTTCTGTGATCTCTTGATTGTCATTTGTCCATTCTCAGCCCTTTTGACTGGCCACATATGAAATAGCAAGATATGCCTTCGCTCTATTCCCCATTGTATTGGTTAAGTTAGCCTGGAAGACACTGGCATTGGGATTTCAAGAGAGCATTCTCAAGTTGTATTTCCATACCTTAGACACAATTGTGAAGTTTTTTTTGAATGGAGAATGGTGCTATGGAAAGAAGGTTGGATTTGGAATCAGAAGATATGGATTTAAATCCTGTCTCCCTCTATTCAACATGCTGTACTCAAGTATTTGAGAGGTACACTTTTAATTTTCTCTAAATATTGAGGAGGGATGAATGAGAAAGCTTGCTGCTGTGGAAAGTAACAAATCAGAGGAAATGGGCTCAAATCCTGTCTTGGATGTTTACTACCTGTGGAAACTTGGGCAAACCATTCAACTTTCTTGGCTTCAGTTTCCTCATCTATAATATGAGGACATTGGACAAGATGGTTGCTAAGGTCCTTTCCACCTCAATAGACATGATCCTGTGATCAGGTTATTTTTTGGATGAATAGATGAGAGTTGAAATATTTTTATTTGCTACATAGATTCTCCTCTCTGTGAGGCAGCTAGGTGGGATAGTGGATAAAGCACTGGTCCCAGAGTTAGAAAGTCCTGAGTTAAACTTGGACCTTAGATATTTACTAGCTGTGTGACCCTGGGCAAGTCACTTAACCTTAGTTTCCTTGACTGTAAAATGGGGAAAATAATAGTACCTACCACCCAAGGTTATTGTGAGGATAAATGAGCTAATGTTTGTTTGCACTTAGCATGGTGCCCAACACAAAAGTAAGAGCTTCATAAATGCTTATTTTCTTCCCTTTATCCACTAAATATCTTTCACTTTTAAGGAAAAAGAATTGTGTAATTTTAAAATAATAATGATGACAATTATTATTGTAATTTTGGTAAAATGACCCATTTTAATTCCCTGAAGGACCTCTCAGGGACATTAGGATCATAGTTTCTTAGAGCCGACCTTGGTGACAATCTAGCCCAGAGATGCCAGACACGTGGATTTCGGCTCTGTGTTTGACACTTCTGGTATAGTCCAATCACCTCATTTTACAAATGAGGAAACTGAGGCCCAACCCTCTCTTTACATTGGCTTTAGAAACTGAGAAGAAGTGTATGGGAATACTCAAAGAGAGTAACTGGGAACTTGGACAGGTTTTTACTGATCCCAAGCTTTCAAGAATTAGCTTAAAATCTAGAATCCCCAATTCTCACATAAAGACCCAAGTAACCCTCTCTTTCCCGGATCTAGATTGATTTTAACATCATCTACTTCTTAGCAGAATATTTATGGGCTAAAGGGATTCTATTTGTTGAGATCTGATAAAGTTAGACCAGCCCCAGCTATTTTGTTTACCAAAGAAAGGCAGGGATTGGGTCAGTTGGCTAATAAACATTTATTAAGGGCCTACAATGTGCCAGACTCTGACAAGTATTGGCAGTATAAAGAAAGGCAAAAAGCAGTCCCTGGTCTCAAGGAACTCACCCTCTAATGGAGGGAGTGGATGGGGGTGGGGGGCACATAACATGAAAACCACTGTGTTCAAATAAGCTATATGTAAGAATACCTTGGAAAACATTAACAGAGTGAAGGCACTGGCATTGAAAGGGATCAGGAAAGGATTCCTGTAGAAGGTGGAGGTAGAGATGAAGAAGGAGAGCATTCCCTTGTTGGGGAGGGGATGGGGGATCTCTGTCGAGCCATACCTAGGTTAAGGTTATCAGGGCTTTGTCAAGGGAACAAAATTTAGAAAACTCCAAAAGTTCTACCCCAGGCAGGCTTCTTTTCCTAGATGGTTTTTACTGTCATAGTGGTGACAGTGGCAGCTAATTCTCTTGGGACAGGATGTAGAAGTCATCTAGAGATCCATTGCTGAGAAAGGGACAAAAATATGCCACCAATTTCTCCTGAGAATGGGAAGTATGGGATATGTTTGTTCCGGTTAGATTTGGTTCTCTAGGCAAAGAGAAGATTCTGTCCACAGTAGAAGTTCATCGCCAGGTGAGTAGCACTGGGGCATGCTGCCAACCTGAGAAAGAATAATTATTTCTCCTGCTTCCAATTGGATTATTAATTCATATTTATGTGAAGCCAAAAATATACTTAGCCTTGCAGCAAACACACAGGAAGAATCATTGCAGTGGGATTAATTTTTTCTAATTAACTCATTTTTTTTCTCGAATCATTATCTTGAAATTGAAAGTTGTTAGAGATAGTGTGAATTAGAGACATTAGATAGACTAAAAAAAACAAATTACAAAATTCTGGGTTCTAAAGCATTCTAGAGGAAACATGTCATAGTGGATAGTGGGTTGTCCTGGGAGTTAGGGATACTTGCATTCGAGACTTGTCCCCTACCTTTACTTGTTATGTAGCTTCTCAGCTTTTCTAAGTTTATAAATAATTGATATTTGCACTGGCAGAGGAAATTTTTAACCTGGAAGTTCCTACACCAATAACAGAATAGATCATGATTAAAATTTTGAAAAAAAAGAGAAGGATTCTTGTTCTCTCTCTAACTCTCTTTCCTCTTCCCTTCCCTTCTCCCTTGCCCAGGTCATTATATCCTTTCTGTGCCTTCAGAGATGGCAATACCTTAAGTATGCCAGTTAGATGACATTGGGCCATTCCATTTTTAAACTACTCCCAGGGAAGTAAGTACCCCACCATCATCTGATAAACCACAATAATGTTAAACATGGGAAAATGCTCAGATGTGGCATTTTGATTGGCTGTCTGGGAAAGAAATTATGGTCTCCAGGTCCTCACAGTGGGAAAAAGGAGATATATTTTCTTTTTCTTCATATTGTCTTTGTGCTGAACCTAGAATATGCTCCTTTTCTCCCCTCTGAAGTGTTATCTTTCTGCAAAACTAGGTCAAGGCTTTTCTTGTTCTCCCAATTGCCAGTTGCTTTCTTGTGACTTGCTGTTTCCTGCCCCTACTATTTTGTATTTATATTTCATATTTACTTAAGTGCTGCATATTGCTTTTCCAACAGAATGTAAGTTTCTTCAGGACAAGTTGTTTCATTTTTGTCTCTGTATTCTCAGGGTCAAGCACAGTGCCTGGTACAGCATGTGGATTTCATGCTTCTTGGATGAATGAATAAATGATTGGAAGCCATGTTGTGGCTTACTTTAAATGTGAGACTGAAGTGATAAATGAGATAATCTCTAAGATCTTTTACAGATCTAGGTCTAAGATCCTATAATCATTGCCTACTGTCATGGAAGTGAATGACATCCTGTGTGTTAGGGCAAAGAAAGTCATATGTATATGGAGAATTAAGAATAGGACTGGTACATATCCAATGGTTTCGTCTTTTCAAAAGCAAGGGAAAGTTCAGGAGCATATACATATAAGTACATGTACAGACATATACAGGAATACACAGGCACATATGTATATAGGTACATACATATGAATGTATATATGTACACATTCACACAAATATGGGCAGCTAGGTGGTCCAGTAGATACAGTGCTGGGCCTGAAGTCAGGAAGACTCATCTTCATGAGTTCAAATTTGACCTCAGATACTTCCTAGCTGTGTGACCCTGAGCAAGTCACTTAACTCTATTTGCCTGTTTCCTCATCTGTAAAATGAGCTAGAGAAGGAAATGGCTAACCACTCTAGTATCTGCCAAGAAAACCCCAAATGGGGTCACAAAGAGTTGGACATGACTGAAAAAGACTGAACAATAACATACACAATATACACATACACATACATATGTGCTTATGTATATGTATGTACACATGAATATATGTATATATGTATACACACACACATATATATACATATATATGGAGAGAGAGAGAGAGAGAGAGAGAGAGAGAGAGAGAGAGAGAGAGAGAGAGAGAGAGAGAGAGAGAGAGTTGTAGGGGGCAGAGACAGAGAGAGAGAGATATGGTAGAAGAGACTTGAGTAGGAGAAAAATCCTGTCCCTCAGGCAAATGTTGGTGAATACAACGTTTGTTCCCAGGATAATAGATTCAAAGATGAAAGGAGATCTCAGAAGTCATCTGGCTCAAGCCCCTCATTTTATAGATGAAGAAACTAAGGCCCACATTGGTTAAGTGACTTGCCCAAGGTTGCCCAGGTAGTATATGACAAAGTCAGGATCTGAACCCATGTTTTTTGACTCCACATGTATTTCATCTTTTATGAATTTTATCTTCAAATCAAATTCAAAGTTAATTTCATGACCTTGCATTAAAACAAGTAATAAAAACATGAACTCAGCAGGGATGCAGCTGGCGGTTGTGGGAGGGGTCCTGTGCCAAGGTTGTTATGCTGATGAATATGCGTGAAACTTTTGCAACCTTAACAGTGAGTCCTAACTGGGGATTATTGGTTCAGGGGCTGCTGAGTTGACCTTAATTGGGAGAACTGCTTCAACTCTTTCACCCTTCCCACCATATGAGATGAAACTTTGGGCAGTTCAGATGGGATTTGATGCCACAGGGGGCTTTTTGAGAGGAGCCAAGATTTTTGCAATCTGGTGATAACTTCTTTCTTGAAATTCATGGGGATCTGTCTTTATAGCTAGGTGGAAGGCAGTTTATAGACCTTCATTGGTGGGGAGAGCCAAGAACAGAGAAAGCTTATGGTAACAAATAGCATCCTCCTCTACCCTGTGCTTCATGGTTAGCTCATGGATGGCCTTGAGAAAACCAAAAAGCCAAAGTGGAATGTAGTCAAGGCAGGTTTCCCAATAAATCATTCTGGGCCTTGGGGAATTAGATTATGAGGGGATTAATTAAATGCACTGCTGGGTTCTTACTCAGTATGAGCATCTGATAGGGATCTTGCTGGGAGAGCAGGTTGGACAGTGTAGGGGTATTTACCTCCCTCCCCCCTTCCTTTTCTTCCTTTCTTTTCAGAGGGGGTAGTGGGCAGCTACTATGTGATTCTAGAAGGAATTTATGAGTGTGTGCAGAATGGTTTCCAGGCAAACACTGAGCTGACAGCATTTAAAACTGAAATGTAGGTGCTACTTGTTTGCAAGCAGAAAAAACAAAATTAGGCAAAGTAGATTTCAGGTGTTAGTGAGCTCTAGCTAAGAAGGCCTAACTGAAGATTTTTCCCAGTGGAGCCAATCAAACAGGCCAAGTACATGGATAGAAGGCCTAGGGATAATAGGCTGTGTCGGCTCTTCTTTCATTCTGTGAATCGTTCCCACTTCTCCTCAAATTCTGTCACCTCCTCAGGTGATTGGGAGTGTAAGGTTCCAAAACAATTTAGAGAGGTACACAGGACCCAGAAGTTTGGCTAATCTGGACCTGAATGCAGCTGCTCCAACATCTGTTCTTTTTATCTTCATATGTGTTTTTTTTAGATTGGAAACTCATTGAAGCCAAGGATAATGCTGTCTTCTCTCTCTGTATCCTTCCAAGGTATTTAATAGAAAGTTATGCACATAGTGAATGATTAAATGATGCATTCAGTGGGCTGAAATTCTCCCTCTAGTTGCTCTTGCTGCTCTCTGAGAAGTCTTAGAATGAATTATGTCACCATCAGTAGAGGAGACAACTCTTTGCGCTGACCCAGCTGTGCTGTCTCACCTGTTCCCGGTTGTGACCAAAGGGATGCATCTGAAGACAGCTGCCCAGAGCTGTGGTGACCATGAAATATAGTGAAACAAACAGGCCAACTCGTGGTTCAAACTTGTGATCATGGTCTCATTGGTATTAGGCAGAACCACCACACACAAGTTTGGTACTTGGGACAAGCAGCATTAAAGTTGTTTAGTCATGTCTAACTCTTCCTGACTCATTTGGAGTTTTCTTGGCAGAGATACTGGGGTCATTTGCCTTTTCCTTCTCTGACTCACTTTATAGATGAGGAAGTTGAGGCAAACAGGGTGAAGTGACTTGCCCAGGGTCACACAGCTACTAAGTGTCTGAGGCCAGATTTGAACTCTGGAAGGCGAGTTTTTCTGACTGTAAGCCTGGCACTCTATCCCCAAGTATCATGAAACACGTCTTTAATAAAGTTGGTAGGTGAGGGAGGTGGGCTTGGTGGCAGTGGAGACCTTGGAACACTGAGAGGCCCTTTGGGGGAGACCAAGGTGGAGGCAAAGAAATGCCAGGCCTGGAAGGGACTATAGGAGGAGGAATCATGTGCCATCTGGTAGTATCCTATTTTAACTAATTATTCCTGCTAATTGGTGCTAAGCTCAGCTGCTTCTGTACTGCTGAAGGACTGGAGGCACTGTCAGCACCCCCTAAATTTTGGCAATTGGAGGCAAAGCCCCACCCTCTCTAGTTATAGCTTTGTTGATTCTCCCTAATGAACTGAGCTCACCAGCTTCCAGAGGGCTGGGCTGAGTTGGTGCTCAGCTATACACAGGAGCTCCTCCACAGGAAATGGAGAAAGGCTAGTGTTTGTTCTCATGAAGAACCCTTATTTATCAAATTCGCCACTCAGTTCAATTTGGTCAAGGCCAAGTCTTTATGGCTTAGTGAGAGGGATATCATCTGAAAAATGGAGACATTCATTTGATGCCTTTTTATAACACTGTTATAATTTGCACCAGTGATTTAATCTTTAAGGATGCAGTTTAATTAGCAAGTCAAAGAAATGAATTGAAAAGATTCCTCTGAGAAAAGTGAGGCACACAGGGGCTCAAAGCTTATTAACACACACACACACACACACACTTCTGTCTGCAAGGTTATTGTGCATCACCTTCTGCCTGAGAGCAGTTTAAGGACAACGATGAGAGAAGAAACAGATGACCTGTTAGAAGGAGGTTCTCAGCTCTCAGATCTTTCATTAATGAGATGAGGTAGTGTGTTGAGCACTGCATACAACCTAATAATAAAGTTTCCATAACTTGTGTACCTTCTACTGCAGGTAGTCAACTTGGCAAATCATTTTCTTTCAGACTTCCCTCTATGCTGGGTCTTGGTCATATAAAGGTGGAACAGGACCCAGTTCCTGCTGTCAAAGATTTGGGGAATTAGACTGTACATATAAATAAAATACAAGTCAGACTAAAAAAGGGGGACAGTTATACATGGCTCTTAAGCTAGACCTTGAAGGAAGAGAAGAATGTAAATAGATGTAGAGAAAAGACAAGAGGATAGGAGTTAGTTATGCAGAGATGTATGTGCAAATGTATGAAATGGGAAGAGGTCAGGGCAAGAACAATGAATGGTCTGCAGGCTTGTGAGCCCATTTTGGGGGTTTTCTTGGCAAAGATATTGGAGTGGTTTGCCATTTCTTTGCTCATTTTACAGATGAGGAAACTGAGGCAAGCAGGGTTAAGTGACTTGCTCTGGGTCACACAACTAATAAGTGTCTGAGGTTGGATCTGAACTCAGGTCTTCGTGACTTTAAACCTAGTTCTTTACCCACTGTACCACTTAGCTGCCCCACCAAGTACATGAATGGGTAGACAGTTATGAAATAGTCAAGTCCTGGTTAGCCTGAATAGCAAAATCTCTGAACGAGTCACTGTATTTAAATTTGCACCGCATGATCTCTCTGGGCTAAAACCAACGACCCTGTTTTAAACTTTGAATATTTGTGAATCTGAATGGCAGACACATCATTTCAGGAGTTCATTTTTGGACTTATCTTTAAGGTTAACGGGGTAGGTTGGAGGCAGTTCATAGATAAGCTTCATTGTAAGAGTAAGTAGTTTTATTTTGTTGTGTTTGCTCTTCATTCTCAAAGTTTTATTTTATCCCATAGGCAATAGAAAAACACAGAAACAAGAGTTATACAGTCAGACCTGGGCACTAGAACCATAACTATGCATTTCTGGATATGGTCAATGCAGGTATTTTCTTTGCTTGATTGTGTATATTTGCTATGAAAGATTTTTTTCCCTTTTTCTTTCTTTTAAAAAAAGAATTATTTTTGTTCAGTTGGGAGAAGAGGTGAGAGGTTGGAGAGGGAGAATATAAATGCTTGTTAGTTGAAAATGATTAATTTTTTTAAATAAAAGAATATTACTTCCTATGAAGGATCTATTGGAAAGAATAGCTAGTATTTATATAGCACCTTAAGGTTTGCAAAGCACTATACTTATTTTAATTCATTTGTTTTTCACAACAACCCTCTGAAGAAGGTACCATTATGATTTTATTTTACAGAAAAGGAAACTGAGATAGAGGTTAAGTGGCTTGCCCAGGATCACACAGCTAAGTTTCCAAGCAGAATTTGAGCTCAGGTCTTGCTGATGCCAAGTTCAGCCCCTAATGACACCCAGCTCCTAGAAAACAAAATACATAGGCTTACAAAGGAAACCAATTATATTGAAATATAGTTATGAATTTTTTTAAAAACTGAATTTATGAACCCTTAGTTTATCCCTAAGTTGATGACTTCATCTTTAGATCTGTTGAATTTGAGATGTTGGGAAAACATCCAAATGGAGATGTCCAGCTGAAGATACATGGGGCTATAACTCAGAAGGAGAATTTGGGGTGGAGACAGATTTGGGAATCATTGGCAGAGGAGTGATAATTGAAGCCACAGGAATGGATAAGATTATCAAAGAGGAGAGTTAAGCAAGAGAAGAAAGAAACCTAAGGACAGGACCAATGGATGCTTCCAGTTACTTCATCAACATTCCGCCACAGCTACAGCCTTGCTCTCCTGGACCTATTCCTCTTCACTTACTGTTTAAAAAAAAAAAAAATTATTTATTTAGGGGAGTGCTTTCTCCCTGCCAGTTTCCCCTTCTCATTGTGAAACGATTTTCTTTCTGTTGCTGCCTGCCCCAGCCCTAAGGGGGAAAGTACTGAAATCAGAGTTTGTCCTGACCTGTCGTGTTACACACTGCACTAAGAAAAACTTTACTTCAGCTTTCTTAATCATTTCCATTTGACATTGTGGATTGTATTCTTTAGCCCCCCCCTGCCCTTCAGTTATTTTATCTTTTATAATAATGGCAGGAGTAAAATCTCATTCATTCTCCTGTGGTTTTGATGGGTTTTTTCTCTTAATGCTCATGTGTCCCAGTTGACGTACACTTTCCAACAACTTCTTTATACGTAGCCTTTGAACAGGTGAGGTGAGAAATTCTAGCTAGTTTGTTTGAAATAAATTAGGATGGAATATTCCCAAACTGGCTCCCTTTTCTTTCCAGTCCCTTTTTTCTCCACCCTGATTCTTCTTCTTCATTTGGAGAATGGAGCCTCTTGTCTCCAAAGCTGTTCCTGGCATATTAGCTTGAATGCCATCTCTGTCTGCCCACCTACCCCCTCCAAACTCTGTGGGCTGCTTAAGGGCATCTTGCCTTTACTGTTGGATTGTCTACTCACCCCACTGAGCCCAGTGGAGGATGACACTGGCATTTTGCTTGAGACCAAACCCTAATGGCACCTTTATCTATGGATAATTAATGCTCTGACAGATGGCTGAGTAACTGCTCATAAGCCTCACTAAAAAGATGGTCTTAGCCTTTCATGTTTTAGCAGACTTCACTTGGAAGAGGTTATTTCAGGGGGACTATAAGAGAAGAATTGATCCAGGTTTTCAGAGGTAGATACAGACATTTTGGGGACAGTTTCCTGGATGTTTGCTGTGTGCAAAGGAAAGACACTGTAAAGAACTTTCTCATCATTCCTATTGGGGCAGTCAGGAGACCACACAATTTCTCTGGGTTGCTAGTCCATTGGAAGATGTGGGAGAAACAGAGACAAGACTAGCAATTTTTGTGCCTCAGGCAAACAGCACAAAATATACCCTTGGTTTAGTTGGGAAATGGGATGGAGATATTGCTGATGGAGACTGGCCCCAGGATGGAGGAAGGGAGTGTTTCCCTCAGGTGTAGTTATGGGGGGGCGGTGTGGGTAGGCAGCAGTGGGGCAGGGTGGAAAGAACCTTGGATTTATAATTAAAGAACATGGGTTTGGATCCTAGCTTTGCTGATCTAATACTTCCCCTGATCTAGGGCAAGTCAGCCTTTCTGTACTTTTCAGCTTTCTCATCTGTAAAATAAAAGTGACTGGATTAGATGGTCCCTTTTAGCTTTAAATCTGTGATAATATAATCCTGTGAATTTACCTCCTGGAAGCTTCTTATTTTAACTTGTTATTCTTGCCAACTCAGTACTAAGCTCAGTTGTTACTAAGCTAAGAACTGACAGTTCTACTAGCCCTTCCTCTAAATTTTGGCATGTATAGACGAAGCCCTGATGTCCCAGCCTTAGTTACGGCTCCAGGTACAAGGACACAGAAAGCTAAGCTGTGAGCCCACACTCTGACGTCCTTGTTGTCACTGACGTTCTTTTGTCATATAAGTCAGGGTAACATGTAAGAGTGTTCTCCATTGAAGTTACCAACTGCATTACTATCCCTTACAAATAGACTCATAGATTTATAGGATTACAGATTTTAGAGCTGATAGAGACATTAGGGGTCATTTGGATCTAAACTCCTGATTTTACAGATAAGGAAAATGAGACCCAGAGGAGGAAAATGAGATCCAGAGAGGTTCTGACTTGCCCAGGCCTTCAAGTATAGCATACTAACCACTATAACATGTAATGTTCTTTTAGCTTCATTTTTTTAAATAGCTGCTGTGGCTACCACCATGAGCCCTACTGTTCCCACAGAAATGAGCTGGCTTCAGTTCATTATATTGGACATCAGTGATTGCTATCAGCCTATAAGGTGGATGCTGATGGCAAATGCCATGAGGATCACACACTGCCCAGCTAGTGATTTGGTCTCTATGCATTGAGCTTTTTTCCAATGTTAAAAGATACCTAATTCTTCCAGTAGAATATAAGATTCTTGAGGTTAGGAAATGGCATTTTTGTCTGTATTCCCAGAACCAACACAAGGCCTAGTACCTAGTAGTTTGTTGAATTGAACTGACTTGCCTATTCCATCTCATTTAACTCAGTTCAGCCAAACTGGTGTGAAGGTGATGGAGCATGAATGAGGTACTGTGGAGCAGTGAGCAGAGCACTCAACCTGGAGTCAGGAAGACCTGAATTTGAATCCTGCCTTGTCTGCTGGTCAAGTAACTTAAATGCCCTGTTCTTCAGTTTCCTCATCTGTTAAATGAGGGGTCATACTCAATGTTTTGTAAGGTCCCTTCTGGCTCTAAAATTGATGAACCTAAGAAGAATCCTTAGGTATACCTGCAGGTCACATTTACAATTTATAAAGCATTTCCCCTGAGCAACCTTGTGACGTAGGAAGCTATTATTCTCATTTTCCAGGTGAGCAAAATGAACCTCAAGGAGGTGAGAGGACTGACTGCTAGTCTCACACTCCTACAGATAGTCAGTATTGGAGTCATGTTCTCTGACTCACAGGCAAGGGCATGCTGGCAAATATTTAACAACTGGCTCTGGAGGACAAAAATGTACATATAGCATTCTTTTAAATTTAATCTGTATTGTCAACAATTTCTCTATCAATTTCTTAAGTCTAGACCATCAACAAAACAATAAGTCAAACTCTGATTTGTAGCGTTTGCTGATTTCTGAGGTATTAAATGCTCACATTGAATGTTTAACAACCAGCTCTCCAGATCTGGTACAAGCTGGCTCTTGCTCACTACTATATCCTTGTCCAGTGCTCTTTACCCTGTATCACCATAAGAATAGTTAATTCTACTTTCTGTTGCTTTTATTTCTTAGCCTAGATATGTCACTGTAAAAGTAAAATTCTGTGTAGCATATATGAAAATGATGTCTAGACTACCCATAATGACAAAAGTTATTTTTAGTCTGACTTTCAGGACTGGGGATAGTTTGCATTGAGCTATCCATATTCTTATGCTTCAACCATGCACGTCCAGTGACATTCATTTGTGGGACTTGCTGTGGGTATACAGTCTGTGATGCTTCTTTTGAATGTAAGACTAAACAATCTCTCTACCCTAAAAGTAAATAAATACATCTTTACTTGCTGTTGCAGGCCCCTCAAATGACTTCCATTTTCTTTGTGACAAAAGCTAAAAATACAGTTTATAGCAAAGGCAGCAGCTAGGGTTGGGATACTTGGGTTCTGCATTGGCTCCGCTGTGTGGTCCTGGAAAGGTCATGACCTTTTTGGGCCTGAGTTTCTCATTTGTAAAAGGGACACTTTGACCCCTATCCTACTTATCCTGTGAATCCTCTGAGAGGTGTGGAGGTAAGGCTGGGAGGGGAAGGAATGGGAGGATAGGGTGCTTTGGAAATTGTAAAACACTCTATAAACACATGGGATGGTTATTCTTTGTTAGACCAGTATATAGGTCAAATTTCCTGACAGGTAACTAAGGGAACCAAGGGAAAATCCATCTCTTTGGAAAGCTCCAAAAAAAGTCTCTGCACACCTCCCTGGATTCCCCTTAGTATTTGAGAACTAGCTCAGATTTTGGTGTTTTTGGAGATGGGGATAGATTAAAAAACTTTTTTTTCTAGGATCTCTCTGGCTTTGAGGGTCCCTGGGCAATGAACGAATGAACAACTAATTCAGACAATTGGATTTTGGATGTGGCTCCATCGTGGACTGGGCAAATCTGCAAAATGTCAGGGTTGGACTAGATCAGAGGTATTTAACATGCAGGTGCAATACTCCCAAGTTTGACCAAACCAGATTCAAATGTTATTCGAAAATATTTAATTAACTAAATAAAAATACAATAAAACATAGGTAATATTACATTTTAAAAGTAGGTCAATAAGCAACCTAGGGTAGGGGTGGGTCATCATGGTTTAGTGGTCTCATTTCTGTTTGAGTTTGATACCACTACACTGAGGCATCTAGATGGTTCAGTGGATAGGGCATTGGGCCTTGAGTCAACCTGAGAAAATCACTTCAGTTTGCCTTAATCCACTGGAGAAAGAAATGGCAAACTACTTCAGTGTCTTTGCCAAGAAAATCTCACAGACAGCATGACCCACAGGGTCACAAGGAACCAGAACTGACTATACAACCACCACTGCCTAGATGCCTTCTCAGGTTCCTTTCAGCCCTAACTTTCTTTATTTCTACCTTTTTAACCTTGAATTTTCTTTCCTCTCTTCCTTTGTTCATTCTGTTCTCCCACCTGAAATAATCTCCCGCATCTTCTACACACATCTAAATCCTGTCTGTCAAGGTCCATCTCAAGTCTCATGGTGAAATTATTCAATCTTCTTGGACAATTTGAATCTCCAGAGATCTCTCCCTCCTTTGAAATCTCAGAACATGTATTGTCTGTACCATGCACTCATTGGGGACTTAGCCTCTGCTGCCTTGTGAGACATTCCTTAAATTGTTTTCTTACGTAACTTTTCATGTGCATATGCCCTATTTTCCCAGCTAGACTATAAGGTTTCTTGAAGGCTGGGTCCATGTGTTATAATTCAGGCCATACGTACCTTCTACTATTTTGTTTTTTGCCCCTGATTTGTTGGATGTTGCCAAGTGAAGGTTTGCATTTCACATCTCTCTGTTTTCACCTGCTCATTTGATGGTTTCTGCTATGTCTGGATCACAGCAACATCACACACACACACAAGAATACAGTGAACATGTAGACGGGATCTATCCTTGCTTTAAGACATGGCTTCTAAAAACTTTCAAAAGTAGAAACAAGTGGTATCTAGCTCAGGGCTATGCATTTTCATTAAAAAAATGGTTAAAAAAACATATAAAATATACATAAAATAAAACAAAATAAAATAAATTTAATTAAAATAATATAATTTATTAAAATAAAATGAATACTTAAAAAGCAAGAATGATTTATTTAAAAAATAATAGATAATAACATAGAATCTCAGAGTTAGAACTAGAATCACTGATATGCTGGTGAATGTTTAACAACTGACTCTCCGGAAAAACAAACATACACATGATACACTTTAAAATTTAATCTATAGTATTAACATTTTCTCCATCACTTCTCTGAAGTCTAGACAACCAACAAATCAATACACCAAGCTCCGATTTGTAACATTTGCTGATTTTCCAGGTGCAAATGCTCATATGGAAATTTGAGCAGTTGGCTCCCTTGCGCTGGTTCAAGATGGCTTCCAGCAGATGGTTGGAATGAATCCTGGAGGCCATCTAGTCCAAGTACCTCAAAGGAGAGACTGAGGTTAAGTGAATGAATCATGGTTTCATTGCTAGTAAAGTATCTGAGGTAGGATTTGAATCCAGATCTTCCTGACTTCAGGGATAGCACTTAAGCCACTGTACCATACCTTTTGTTGTTGTTTCAGTGGGATCCAACTCTTCATGACCCCATTTGGGGTTTTCTTAGCAAAGATGCTGAAGTGATTTGCCATTTCCTTCTCCAACTCATTTTACAGATGAGGGAACCGGGACAAACTGGGTTAAGTGACTTGTCTAGAGTCACACAGCTAGTAAGTGTCTGAGGTCAGATTTGAACTCTTGTCCTCCTGAGTCTAGTGCTAGCACTTTATTCACTGCACCACCTAGCAGCTCATATAGTGCTACTTCTGCGCTTACAAAAAAATCATAGTTGAATGATTTTTGATTGCTGTGATGTGATCTGTAATCATAGAATGCTAACACTGGGAAGGCTTTTAGAGGAAATCTTAATTTAGCCTTCTCATCTTCCTGGTGAAGACAATGAAACCCCCAGTTGGTTAAAAGGGACTTGTCCAAGGTCACACAAATTAGTAACATGATCCATGAAATAATGTTTATCTTGTTCTTATAGCGAGCCAACAGAGTAAAGAATTGATCCAAAGAAAAGAAAAAAGGGACCCTAAGTTCCTTAAAAGGTATTCCTTCCTCCAGAAAAGGGAGTTCTCTCCTTCTGAGCACAGTGCTGGCTTTAATATCACATTGATTGAATGGGAATTTTCAAGGGGATTAGGGTTATAAAATACAACAAGACTCATCACACTAATAATAATTTTTATAGTCCTTTAAAGTTGGTAAAGCACTTTACAAATATCTCATTTTTATCCTTATTTAACTGCAATTACTATCTCCATTTTACAGGTGAGGAAACTGAGGCAGACAGAACTCAGGTGACTTGCCTGGGGTCACACAGCCAGTGACTGTCTGAGGCCAAATATGAATTCAGATTCTCTTGCCTCCAATATCAGCAGTCTACTAAACATATACTAAATATTAATTAAAAAGAGAGACAGCAGTCTGACAAATCCTCTGACAAAGTCCCATTTTGTGTGTGTGTATGTGGTTCTTTATAAACTATCAAATACTTTACTCCTGAGCCTTGATTGTTGCTATTAGGTTTTATTATACAATATTTGGGAAGGATTATTATGTGGAATGAGGCAAAAATCATCATTATACACTTTCATGAACAGACAGAGAAGATGTTCTCTAAACTCCACTAATACTGCTCAGTAACGCTAACCAGCAGCCAAACATGGATTAGTTGTAGCAACCACCCTTGGTCCCAGAGAACAGATGTTGGAAAGACCCCTCCTACTCCTTGGTAAAGAGATGGGAGACTCTTGCTGTAGAATGCTGAAAACCCGTAAAGAATGAAGTGGATGTGTCAAATGCTTTGGATTAACTTTTTCTTTGTTATAAAGGAAGTTTCATTGAAAGGGGAGTGAGGATGATATATTAAATAATGACTATTTAAAAAGAAATGACTATAAAAAACAAAACAAAACTGAAATGTATATTTTAAAAACCCCTCGCAGTATAGCATTTTGCTAAGCTACTGATGTGAACTTAATATGTAATTTTCTTGTTCCTCAAAAGCATGGAGACTTTCCCCCTCACCATATCATGTTTCTCATTTGCCCTCATTTTTATTCTGTATTATAAAGCTATTTTTTTCAGAATCATCACTTGGCCCAAGATGGCCACAGACTTCCTTAGACAAAGCAAAGTTTCTGAGACAGGAGTTTGTGCCCTCTTCCCTCTTCTCTCTCCCTGTCTTTCTGGCCCATGTTATATATATTTTATGGTCAGTAATACCCATGTAGGCCTATGACACACACATAATAAACCCTGAACTGATAAAATCCATCATTATGCCTTTGTTGGCTCTAACAAAGGCTTTCTGCAGAGTAATTGCCCAGAATGTTTTCTTTTGTCTCATTTTCCTCTCTTCAGCCTCGTCCCCACCCCCCACCCCCTTGGCCTACCCCCTTTCCACCCCTTCCCAACTAAAAATGCTCTGTGTCGGGGGCCATAGAGCATCAAATCACTCGACGGGTTTAATCTTTTCAACACCCTCCCATGCAAGTTATTAAGTGGAGATTGTGATGTGGAAGAGATGGGGACTTTTCCTGGATAAAAAGGCCCTTGCCTGGAATTGTCTTTACTTCATTTGCAAGTAATCCCACCCATCTCCTTAGCTTCCCTCGCCTTTCTGTGAGGGAGGGGCGGGGCAGGTGCAAGGCAGGCAAATTCTACTGGAATGAGAACTAAGTAGTGACCACAGCGGGGAGTGGGGGAAGGTGGCTTGGAGGAGGCTGGGGAGGCTAAGTGAGTCAGGTTTCCCCCTCTCCCCCTGCTAAGAGCTCTTCCCAGGGCAGCCTACATGTCCTTTGCACGGGTACCCTGCATTTTTAAAAATGCAGGCAGCCCAGAAGTCACATACCTCATTTGTGGTTGGGTTGAATATAAAATAATCTTCAAATGTAACATACTTCTCTTTTTCTCAATTTGTGACTAGTGTCTCAAGAACGGGAAATGCCTTAGGTTCATAGGATCAAAGAATTCGAGTTATATGGGAACTCAGAGGTCATCAGTAACCACCTCTTTGAAAAGGTATTATACCTTTATAATCTGTATTATTAACATTTTTCCCATCACTTTCTTAAGTCTTGTTGTTCAAATCATGTTTGACTCTTTGTGACCCCATTTGGGGTTTTCTTGGGTTTGGCATTTCCTTCTCTGGCTCATTTTACAGATGAAGAAACTGAGGCAAACAGGATTAAGTGACTTGCCCAGGGTCACACAGCTAGTAAGTGTCTGAAGTCAGATTTGAACTAAGCAAGAGGAGGATTCCTGACTCCATATCTGGTATTCAATCCACTGTGCCATCTATTTGTCCTTTTCAAGTGCAGACATTCAACAAAACAAAGTATTGAGCCCTGATTTGTAGCATTTGCTGATTTCCAAGGTGTAAATGCTTATTTTAAAAATCAGCCCTTGCAAGCCAGTATGAGCTGACTCTAACATATGTTTGACTATACCACACTGTAAGGATGCTCATTATAAAAAAACCCTCAAAACACATGGATTTGTTGTAATAGCCCTATTGTACCTTGGGGCTAACTTAGGATTCACCTTCCCTACAGTGAGTCCCCATTTGGCTTCCATTTAAGATAGACTATGACAGTCACAGTTGCAGAATTCGATGGGGATGTGACTTTATTGATTTGGAAACTGAGGATCAGACAGGCTGAGAACTGCCTAAGGTTACACAATGCATGGAAAAATTAGAATTTGAACCCAGACCCTTTGACTCCAAATTTAGCTGTCTTTTCACTGTACCACAAGGAAAATTCAGAAGACCTAGAGAAGATAAAGGATGCTCTAATAAGCTGTCAGAGAACACCAGTAGGTACAGACAGCTCTGTATGAAGTGTAAGGGGTAAATGCAAAAGATTTGAGAATTTTGAAGAAGATTCCATTTAAATAGCTCAGTTTGACCAAGACTCAGTCTACTATACGGATAAGCAGAAAGGACTTGTTTGTCGTCATTCCACAATCCTCTGGCCATATGTTTCAAATGTTTAGAGAAAAGGGAAAACATTTAATACATTCTTTGGGTGTTTCTGTATATACCTAGATGTTTGACATTGTAATAGACCAAATAGAGGACTGGATGATTGAATTTTTCCATGTTTTACCTTGATGTCATTTCCATGCAGAGACATGACCTGAGAGAGTCAACCACACCTCTATCAGAAATAGTTTGAAAGTATCTACTTTATGCATTACACACACACACACACACACACACACACACACACACACACACACACACGCACACACATATGTATAACTTATGTATAACAATTAAAACTGCAACTAGGGTCAAGAGACTGGGACCACTGTGCTACCTCCCTCTCCATTAAAGAGATCAGCTTAGGATGCAGGTATGCAAGTGAGCTGGGTTTAGTCTTGGGAAAACCTGGTCTCTAGGCCAGCTAGGTGACACAGTGGATAGAATTCCAAGTCTACAATCAGAAAGATGAGCCTTTATGAATCCAAATCCAGTCTCAGACACTTACTAGCTATGTGACTCTGGGCAAGTCACTTAACCCTGTTTGCCTCAGTTTCCTCATCAGTAAAATGAGCCAGAGAAGGAAATGGTAAACTCCTTTAGTATCTCTGCCAAGAAAATCCCAAATGGGGTTATGAATACTCAGACATAAGTGAAACAACTAAATAACTCAGGAAAGAAAAAAATAGAGCAAGGACAGCCTAAACCCCATGTTTGAGCTCACCTAGACTAGATATTTGCTTTACTTGCCATGTGCCCACAGATTCTAGATTGCAGCTGGAGTGGAGGGAAAGGAAGGTAAAACCATTACTTCCTAGAGTCTAAGGAAGATGAGATCCAGGGATAGAATGACTTCCTTTTTAAAAGTCCACTAAATCATCAGCTCTTTCTATTCAGAGGCCGATAAAGGGGAAAGCTTTGTCATCCCCAAAGTTTTCAAGAGTTGAGGCTAGGAGCAGGCAGAGCAGTCCTATACATATGCTGTTACACGTAAGATTCGACTACACGCTATATTGCATCAAGTGGGTCTACAGTAAGGAAGATATGGATTTCTATCTCACCCCTGCCATTTACTTGCTGTGTGACTACGGGCAAGTCACTGAACTTCTCAGAATCTAAGAATTCTCAGAATTTCAGAATCTATGACTTGTCCACTAAGTTATAGATGAGTGGCTATCTGTATTGGTGGAGGAATTTAGCACACTGACAATGACAGATGTATAATGTTGTGCTGTACTCTGTAAAATTTAAGACAAAAATACCTCCAGCTCTACTTCCTTCGATTTTACATATGCATAAACCACAGAAAGTTCATAAGATGACAAGATGGGGACAGGGGCAAAGCAATGAGTTAAAAACTTTCATATGTATGATTGTTTTTTCTACTTTTAAACAGGTTATAGGTTTTCCAGATGCTGGTTTATTTTTACATGGGAGAGAGAGAGAGAGATGAGGAAAGAGGGTAAGGAGAAGATTATAAGAAAAGGAACTAGTGAAATAATTAGAGGGTATGTAGTATAGATGACGTACCTATATCCAATTAAACCAAACTCTCCATTATCTGACGTGATCAGATAAAAGGGTATTATGAGTAATGTGGAATTATTGAATATTTCTTGTATGTAATATCACTTTCCAAAGAATTAGAATATGAAATCATGTAAGTGAAAAGTTGCATTAAAATTAGTGTGACGTTACAGAAATAGCATTAGTCTTAGATTAAAGCAGGCTTGGGTTTAAGATCAGCTCAACTACTCCCTAGCTATGTAATCAAAAGTCACGTAACCTCTTACAGACTCAGTTTCCTCATCTGAAAAACAAGAATACTTGTACTATTGTAGGGATCAAATGAATTAATGGTTGTGAGCATGCTGATGGGATTATAAGGAGCATCCTGTTTAGAGCTTGGAACCTTAGAAACACATGAATTCACTTCCTCCATTTTACCAGGGAGTAAACTGAGACCTCCTTGGTAAAGAAGTGAAGTGACCTACACAAGGTCATTTAAGAGCTAACCGAGCAAGTATTCAAATAGTTCTTTTGATCCCAAATCCAGTGTAATTATAAACTAATTCTATTTTCTACTAGGGTAGCTAAGTGACCCAGTGGATACAACACTGGGCTTGGAGTCAGGTAGACTCATTTTCATGAGTTCAAATCCAGCCCCAGATACTTACTAGCTATGTGACCCTGGGCAAGTCACAACACATTTACCTCAGTTTCCTTATTTATAAAATGAGCTGGATAAGGAAATGGCAAATTACTCCAGTATTTTTGCCAAGAAAATCCCAAATGGGGTCACAGAGAGTGGGATTTGACTGAAACAACACAACGCCCCCTACCAAGTATTTAAAAAAAAAGGATTCAGAAGCTCTTTCAGGATTATTTGCTCATCAGCATAAGCATAAATTATCATTATACTATAGATGGATCTAGGACGTGAGTTCAAATCCTAGCTCTGCTATTGACTAACTATATGAACTTGAGTAACAACAGTAATAGTGGTAATCATTTATGTAGCACTTCCAGGTTTACAAAGTGCTTTATAAATATTAATTAATTTGATCTTCACAATAATCCTAAGAGGTAGGTGTTAATATATCATCCTCATTTTACAGATGAAGAAACTGAAACAGATAGAGGTTAAGTGGCTTGTCCAGAGTCACACAGGTAGTAAGTGTCTGTCTGAGGCAGGATTTGAACTTGGGTCTTCCTGACTCTAGGTCCAGTTACTTAATGTCTCTGATTAGTAGCCTTTGTTGTAAAATCAAAGTGTTCACCCCGCCAGTTCAAGCCTTATAATCTCATTAAGATCATGGTTGACATGTGGATGTACAAGCTCGTAGACAATTCTGGGTAAGAGAATATAGGTGGATTAAGAGTTTAATTTCATAATTTATGTGACAGTAATTCTGGCTATTATTTAATTAAATTCAGCGAGGAAGTTAGTTAGTGCAGGGGATAGAGCATTGGACTTGCAGTTAGAAAGACTTAAATCTGGCCTCAGACATTTCCTAGCTGTGTGACCCTGGGCAAGTCACTAAACCCCTGTCTGCCTCAGTTCTTTCAACTGTAGAATGGGTATAATTATGGCACCTATCTCCCAGGGTTATTGTGAGGATTAAATGAGATTACACATGTAAAATGCTATGCCGATCTCAAAGTACTATGTAAATGATAGTATTATCAATGAATATTTATTGAGCAAATATTTATATAAGGAAATATATGTAATATACAAGAAAAATGAAAGATAAGGGCCCTGCCCTCTACTCTACTGTTACTGGGTATTCAAGACATAGCTATGTGAAATAGTTAGATAACAGGGCAAGATATGTCATTAAGTGGCAAAATGTAGGGTATGGGTGATAGGTTCTATGGGAATTCATGGCATCTTCGAATTTTGAGGCACCTAGGAGGCTATCTTAGTCTAGGGAAGGGGAGGGATCACAGTCAGAACAGTGAGGGGAAGCTCTAGTAGGCTGATGAGGCCTTGACCTCGACTTCAAAGTATGACAACAGCTGACATTTATATGGCAATTTTAGGTTTACAGAACATTTTTTCAAACATCTCATTTAATCTAGCAGCATTGCGAGCCAGGCAAAAGAAATATTACTAGCATCTTTGATTTATGTTATGAAGAAACAATCTCACAGCAGCTGAGTGTCTCACCCATGGTCACACAGCTGGTGTGATTGTCAGAGACAGAACTCAAATTGAGGTCCCTCCTGCTTCCAATGTTCTTTTCTTTTCTTTTTTTTAAAGGCAGTTTGGGTTAAGTGACATGCCCAGGGTTACACAGCTAATAAGGGACTGAGGTCAGTTTTGAACTCAGGTCCCCCTGACTCCAGGGCTGGCATTCTGTTCATTACACCACCTAGCTGCCCCTCCAGTGTCTTCCTACTATACAGCATCATCTTTTAGAGTTGGAAATAATAATAACCAGCAACGAAGGTATGAAAAAAACCTGTGTAATCATTATCTTATTTGAACTTCACTACGGCCTTGTGAAGTAGATCCAGCAGCTGTCATAACCTTTATTTTACAGATAAGAAAGCAAGATGAGAGAGCTTAAGAACTTTGACCAATTTCACACAGCTAGGGAGTATCAAAGGCAGGATTTGAACTCAGCTCTTCTTAACTCCAAAATTAAGCAATATATTAGCAATCCCAAACTGTCACTCACATGGTAATGCATTTCAGGAGACTCCATGGCATATCGTATAGCATACTGGGCAAAGAGTAAGAAGACCTAGGTTCATATCCTTCTTCTGGAATTTACTAGCTATGTGGTGTCCATGAGAAAGTCACTGAACCTCTGTGAATCGCTGGCATCTTTCTAAGACTTGTCTGCTAAGTTACAAAGGGCATGTTATGTTAGCAGTTTAAGGTTTGCAAGTGCTTTTAGGGGCAAGCTGGAAGGCTACTGCCATGAGCAGAAACATAGAAGGCATTTCATAGAAGGAGAATTATGTAAGAAAAGGTACAAAAATGGGAGGGCAGCCTTGCTGGAGAAGAGAATAAATTTTGAGGAGTGGTAGAAGATTTATTGGTTATTAAGGGTGGGCCAGATTATCTCTATAGATAATTTAAGAATCAGTGGCAAGAGTTTGTGTTTTTTTTTCCCTGAGGACACTAAGGAGCTACTAAAGATTTTTGAGCAGAGGAATAAAATGATGGAAATTGTGTTTTAGGAAAATTTATGGAATTCAATTTAGGATGGTGATGTGAAAGATTGTAGAGAAGCCCAGTAAGATCTTAAAGAGTATCAGTTGGAACATTCATCAAGAAGAAATAGGAGTAAACTCTTTCAACTAGTTCATAATCCTGTGGGAACTGGGAGCAAGGAAAGTGCCAGGGGAAGCACCACGGAAAGCTTAAGCCAGTATGAGTTGCAGAAAATGGATCCTAAAGCCAGCAGATCTCATCCCTGGACTCTCAGAGAAGCACTGTGAGTAGAGCCAGCCTCCAACAGATCACTGACCAAGGAGATAGGGCCTGGTGCACTCTAAGAGGCTTGAGGTATTTATAGGCACTCCTGTAAGAGTCCCAAAAGGAGACAGAGTCAAACACAGCACCATAGAGTCAATAAGTCACGGATCCTCCAGGACCCCTGAAGTACTATTTCTCTGGAACTCACAAATGAGGCCTGTAGTAGGCCTGACATTTTGTTGAGTCATATCAGGATTACAGCGGGAGATAGAGCCAAGTACAAGTAGGGGATTGTTCAAGAAAAAGGAGACAGACAGGGCCAAGGCTGGCACCCAAAGCAGGAGACAGAGGCAGAGTTAAGGGATTGTCGTGGCTCATGCATTCAGAACTTTAGGAGGGCAGCAGTGGTGATATACAGATTGCAGAAGTAACAGCACTAAGAGAGCTGATGCCCATTCCATCTGCAGGAGAGTTTAATGACCACTGTGCAAAATCTAAAATGAGAAACTGATGCTAAAAATATGAGAAAACAGAAGAAAACTCTGAATACAATAAATAGATACCACAGGATAAGAGAAACCCAAGATATAAACTTAGAAGAAGAGTGTAACCTCACAATAGCAAAAAGCAGAGCCTACAAGAAAAATATGACTGCCACATGGACTGTAAGAGTGACTGAAAGAAGTGAAGAAAAAGGAATTCTAGCCCTTGAGGGGGAAAAAATAGAAGGAGAACAAATAGATTAGAATAGAAAGTTAGAAAATCTTAACAAAGTAGTGGATTCCTTGAAAAATATAATGGACAACCAGATCTTAATGCTTCTAACAGGAAATTACAAATATTAGAACAAAGAAAAAAGATTGAAGAATTAGAACAGGTGAGTTATTCATTATCAAAAACAACTGATGAAAAGCAGGTCAAAGAGAGCTAACTTAAAAATTGCTGAACCCTACGAAAACCACAACCAACCAAAAAACAGTTGGATGACATATTTGATGAAATCACAGTAGAAAACTGCTTATATCTACCAAAACCAGAGGGCAAAGTAAAAATAGAAACATTTTGCCTGCCATCTCCTGAAACATGTTCCTCCAATTGAAACACTCAGGAATGCCAGTCAAAATCCTGAGCCTACAGATCAAGGAAAAAAAAATGTTACAAGCATCTTGAAAGAAAGAGGTCAAGTACTAAGTAACCAGAATCAGGACCACACAAAATTATGATATAACTGCTATAAGGAAGAGGAAATTTGGGAATGCAATTCAAAAACCCTAAAACTCAAAAAACAAGAACCACACTCTAACAATAAAGAAAAAATCCACCCGGAAAACAAAATAATCCTATAGGGGGATAAATGGATCTTTAATAAAATATAGGGTTTCCAAACATTCTCAGTGAAATGAGATGGGTAAAATCTTTGAAATATAAATGTAGGCAGCAAAAGAAAACTAGAAAAGTGAATACACTTGAACAATTGCAAGGAGAAAAAATGAGAATGAAATGGTTCCATTCTCATAGGGAAAGGCCCACAAAAGAAATAAAGATTAACAAGTTGTGTTCCTTTTTTAGTGGCTGGAAGGGAGGAAAAAAGAAAAAGAAAAAGGAATATGCTAGGGAAGAAATTAGTAAGAAGAAAGAGTATTATTTCTCATGATGGGGCACCTGAGAAAAACTGTATAGAGGAAAGGATGGGGGGGGATTTCATCACATGAACTTTGCTCTTATCTGAACTTCAACAAAGGTTGGACATATATTCCAAAAGACTTTGATGTGGAAATATATGAAACCTAACAAAGAAACAGTCAGCAAGAGGGAAGGTAGAGGTTAAAGTAAAATTTATGTTGAGGAAGAGAAAAGTTACAAGCAAAATGGATTTCACCTTCTGAATGTGGATTATGAAAGAGAAAAAAGGGAGTATACAAAGCAGTGGTCAATGTCTGTTCTGGGTGAAGCAAGAGGAGGGCCAGAGAGGCAGAACAGGGCAATTTCAACTGTATAGTACCAGTGCTGATCTCATTAGCTTTTCTTTTCCCACCTTCTTCTTTGCAAAGAGGAGTGCAGAGGACAAAGAAAGGACAAGAATTATGGGAAGTCAAAATGCAGGAAAAGTACAATTAACAAGGATAACTTTGAGTATGAATAGGATGAACTCACACATCAGTGGTGAAAGGTAGTAGAATGAAGGAGAGAGTAGAATACGATAATAAACTGTTGACAAAACAACACAGTTGAAGTAGTTTCACAGAGAATTAAAATGATGAATTGGAGCAAAATTTATTATGCCTCAGGCAAATTAAAAACTTAGTGATAGCAATCATGATATCAGACAAGGTAGCAGTTAAAATAGACATTTTAAAAGGAGATAACCAGGGAAATGCTATTATGCTTAAAGAAACCACAGGTAATGAAGTGAAATTTATATTTATAGATACAACAAATGGCATAGCATTTAAATACTTAAAGAAAAGCTAGAGAGAAAGTAGACAATAAAACTATTGCAGTTGGTGACCTCAATATGTCCCATTTAGATTTAGACCTATCTAAACTAGATTTTAAAAGAAGACTTGAATAGAATTTTAGAAAATAAAATTAATATAATTTCAGAGACAGTCCAGATCTGCATTGATAGAGAGTGTTTTCTCACCAAGAAGTTTCCTAAACAGTTGAAATCATAGGTATAGTCCCTATAGTTACCTAGATATACTAGGTCTTTGATGATTTATGAGAGTACAAAGGAAAATGCAGACTTGTCACGTGGGCATGGTACTTTGACAAAAAAAGTGATGATAAAAAATAGAATTGAAGTCCATTTTACATTTTTCTTTGTTTTATGGATTTCCATGGCCAAATAATTCTTCACCCATTGAGTAGTCCCCTGGGGATGAACCTTTTATCCTCAGCTGGGGTGGTCCTCATGTTGCTGGGATCTGGGACCATTCAGGGAAACCTCTCTAGCATGATAGAATATGCTATAGATTGTGCTCCAATGACACAGCCATTGTGAAGACATGGCTTCATCCATGACTTGATCAGGCCTCAAAGTGAGACATTTTTGAAGGATTTTTAACTATGATTCACCATTTGGTTCATTTAGGTGAGAGAATAAAGGAGCTCCCAGGATTCTTTTCCCTTTTGCACCATACCTCCGAAGACAAGAGGCTCCTTACATTTATTTTTCCACCAAGGAGTCTAGAAGTAATTTTTTTCTCTAAGTTTGGTGTCTAGGAATAGAGGGCTTGGTTGAGGGAGAGGCAGATGAGATTCAGATATTCTTAGGTTGTCCACTCCCATAGGGCTTGAAAGCCAGAGTAGCCTAAGGAATTGCTTAAGAAATGCCAGAACCCCAGTACAATATTAACTCTTGGAGGGACAGGAGCTATTTTGTCTTTGTTTTCCCTATGTCTTGTAGCCAAGTAGGGGTTTAATAAATATTTGTTGGATTAGATTGAATTGGATTAGAGGTATAATATTCCTGTCACGTTACCCATCCTCTCCTATTTGCAGTTCATTAGCAGTCATAAGCTTTTAGGGAATGGTATTGAAAAAGAAAAGAAAACTTGGACTTAAATTGGGTAAGAGAAATAAACAAAAGAAAGAATGAATGAATAAATAAATGAGTGAATTGGTAGATGGATAAAAATTAAGGAATAAGTCAAAAATCATATATTAGGTACTTATTCTGTGCCAAGCATTATGCTGTGTTGGAGATAACAATAATAATAATATCTAACATTTATAGAGCACCTACTTTATAGTGCTTTTTGTGCTGGAGACTGCGCTAAGCATTTTACAACTATTGTCTCATTTGATCATCACAACCCTACGAGGTAGGTGCTATTATTGTCTCTATTTTACTGATGAGGAAACTGAGGCAAACAGAGGTGAAGCGACCTGCACAAAGTCACACAGGTGTATCTGGACCTGTCTTTGAACTCAGATTTTCTTGACTCCAGGCCCAGCATTCTATTCACTGTACCACCTAGCTGACTGGGTACGTTTAAAATTTTCTCTACAAATAGAAAAGTGAGATAGTTCTTGCTCCCAAGAAATTTACATTCCAGGACCTAAGATCTGTGTGTGTGTGTGTAGCATGTGTATGTATGTGCATGTGCATGAGTGTGAACTTACAGAAGAAACTGGGAAGTAGATCTTTGGTGTGAAGGAAACTAAAATACAGACCCTTCAATTAATGCCTTCGAAATCTCTATGTGGAATTCTTAAACATGTCTCATAGCGGTGAGAATGGTATTTGTTGTGAAAGTTTAAAGCCTCTGTAACAAGAAATTAAAATGAAAATCCCGGCACACCCTGAGTGCTAGCTATAAAATTACTCATGAGAAACTTGCTGTCAATTACCAGAATGAAATAATAGGGTGTTTTTTTCCTTCTCCATTTAAAATACCACCTCCCAGCTGAACATTCATAAGGGTGCCATCAAGGGCCGGATGTGTTGTTTCCCTAAAACATTGCACAGGTTTCTGGGGTTGGTCCAATGGTGGTTTTATTGTAATAATAGCTGACATTCTGAGTGACACAAGGCATTCCCAAAATGGGCTTTGGATGGAAAGTTCCCATACCTATGACTCCCTGTTCTCTTTTCCACTACCTTGACTGCTCTTCTGTTCTGTTCCTAAGTGGCATTTCTAAAGAATCTCTATAATCAGAATGCATTGACTCTGAAATTTTATTTCTCTGATATCAGAAGTGCAGTAGAAAGAGTGATGGATTTGGAGTCAGGGGAACTGTTCAAAACCTGGTTTAGCCATTATCTGTGTGATCTTCGGCAAGTCATTTCCCTTTGAGTTTTCCCTTCTATAAAATGGACCTTTAACATCTTTTCCAACTCTAAATATATGATCTTATAAAGATTTCTCCCTTATCTCCAGGCCACTGTTGATCTCTTTCTGTATAAGAATAATATAAAAGGTATAGCTTAATCAACTGAGCCAATAGACCCAATTGGTTCTCTTGGGAACAGTCTAGGGATAGGGAACATGCATCTACGTTGGCTCTAGGTAATACAGGAGCTAAATCATCAAATAGTCTGGCAATTGTATAGAGGTCTAGTTATTGCTATAGCTGGTTGAAGATTGTCCTCTATTTGTGATAATTTCCTAGCCAGTAAAAAATATTTTACTGGATAATTTCCTAATTCTATAGCTAAAGACGTCCTTTTGGAAGTTATCCCATTGGCTCTGAGTACAATTGTACTTAAATCACCATAGATGGATGTGTATCTCTCCTGTCTCTGAAGATCTCTAGGGAGTAAGATTTCACCATTCACTCTCACGCACACTTGGGATGTATGTTCCAGAGCTTAATCACTTTTCCTCTTGTCATGTTCTCTCTGATATCTTGCCTTTAATCCCTCTTGCTGCATTCCAAAGACACTTGTCTTCTAATATACCTCACTGGAGCTGAACAATATTTAGGCACTTTGTTCTTTCAAGGGATTTAGTTTTCCTTGGGGTAATGGATCTCTGGTAGCCCACAATCAATAGGTCTATGGCAGATCCAATCTGCTTTGACAGATATGATCTCTCAAAAGATTATTTAGGCTCAGTTCTTTTCTTCTAATAATTAAAAAAAATCCATGTTCTTGGGCATGGTGGTGAATGCCTATAATCTCTACTATTGGGGAGGGATGATGCTGGTGGGTCACTTAAGCTCTCGAGTTTTGAGATGCAGTAGGGTAAATCTGTACTAAGTCTAACACTAGTCCTCCAATATGGTAAGCCCTAGGAGGGAGGGGGCACCAAGCTACTAAGGAGGAGTGACCTGGCCTAAGTCAGGAAAGAAGAAGTAGGTCAAAACTCCCATGATCATCAGTAAAGGGTCAGGACCTTGACTCTCTGTTTTACTTCCAGCCTGAGTGAGATGGGTATTTGGTCTTAAACAAACAAAAGAATCAGTGAAGGAACAAATAAATAAATGAATACATGATTGAACAAACATGCAAATTAATAGAGAAATTGACAAATAAGTAAATAGATCAACAGATAAATAAATATTAAGGTCTCTGTGCTTTTTTGCACAATAGTTATCTATATACCTCCACAATTATGTCTCTTGTAACAAAGAATGCAGCAAAACCAAACAATATGGCAAATTTCTGTTTGTATCTGCTGCTTTTGACCCTTCTAGTCATCTGGCCTCTGGATCCAATTTTGCTTGTTGCATTTATTACAAGTTCAGTTGTCTTTCTGTGTGGTTTTGATGTACATTATTGTAGTCACTGTGTATAGTGTTATCCAGATTCTCCTCATTTTACTCCACATCAGTTAGGTAATTTAAGCTTAGTTTTTCATTACAAGTTTTCATGTAGACAGTCTTAACATGCAGGTATCTGTTTGAATTCACCAATCTTTTTTCTATATTTCAAATCTCTTCATGTTAGAAACTAACATGGTAGCTGGACTTGATGGTACACTGTAGTCCCTGTTGTTGGGGAAACTGACAATGCCTATTATCTGATTTGGAGAGTTCTGAGCTCCAGCAGGGTTAAAGCCAATCCAGTGAGCCAATCCGATGTCTGCACTAAGTATAGCACCAATATGATGAGCACCCAAAAATGGAGGGCCACTAAGTTGCCTGAAGAAAGGCAAACAAGCCAAGGCTAGAAAAACAGAACAGGGTAAATCTTCTGTACTGATTAATATAGGACCAACAGTGACTGCTTTACTTCCAGCCTGGGCAACGTAACAACACAAAAGAAATCAAGGAACTGATATGATTGGGTCACCATTTTATCTTGACTACAAAGATTTGAGCCTTTGGGATTTGTACTTCCCCATTCCAGCCAGTCCCCCTAAACACCACCCCAATCTTTAATTTAATCTTCCACTTTGCTTGAACCATTTTCTCTCCCTTCTGTTTCGGTGTCAGTTCTCAAGGCTACGTGCTGAGAAGAAAAATGAAAAAGTAAAAAAAAATCTGTAATCTGATGCCCTGCTGACCTGTCTGATCCTGCTTTCTAGTACAGCCAGGGCTGAAATACCTGCACAGCAGAACAATAACCCCGGGAGATGAAAAGAAAAAGGAGCAAAGAGAGATGGGCATCCTTTGGCTTCTATTCATCCTGACAAATACCAGTCACCACTAATAAATGAGATGGAGGCCAAGAGGCTGAGGCAACTGCAATTGTTGATTTCTCTGGGTACAATCAGGAAAAGTTCTCCTACTTGCAAGAAGGGTAATTTAAAATAATGCTTAATAAATAGGATGTGGGTGGTCTTAGGTGCCAAAGCTTCTGGTTTGGTGAAAAGAACTGAAGATTCAGGAATCATGGACTAAAGTCCATTCCGACGTTAACTAGTCATGTGACCTTGGATAAGTCATTCAACACATTTTTTTCCCCCTGTTTTCTTACCTGTACCATGAGTATAATACCTTCTACTATTTCACAGAGGTATTGTGAGTCCTTTGCCACCTGCATACTCTCTCTCCTGCCTGCTGAAAGCTTGGTATACAGTAGAAAAAGTACTGGCATTAGAATTAGGAAATTGAACTTTATATCTTAGCTCAAACACTTAGGGCCATGTGATCACAGATTGGGGACTGGAAGGGACAGATGAGAATATTAAGGCCCAAAGAGATTTGATCATAGTCACTCAGGCAGTAAGTAGCAGAGGTAGTTAAGACAACTAGCACTTATTAAGTACCTATTATGTTCCAGGCACTGGGCTAAGGAGGGCTAGGAGTATAAGAAAGGCAAAACCAAGCAGAAAAAAATCCTTCCTCCCAAGGAGTTCACAGTCCAAGTGGAAGACAACACACAAGCAACTATTCACAAACAAGAAATACTCAGAATAAATTGATTGGGACTGGGGCAGTCACAGGGGAAGGCATAAAGATTAAGTGGACTAGGAAAAGCTTCTTACAAAAGCTTGGGGGGGGGCAGCTAGGTGGCACATCTTCATGAGTCACTTACTCAGATACTTACAAGCTGTGTGATCCTGGACAAGACACTTAACCCTCTTTGCCTTAGTTTCCTCATGTGTAAAATGAACTGGAGAAAGAAATGGCAAACCACTCCAGTATCTTTGTCAAGATTACCCTAAATCGGGCTGTGAAGAATCAGATCTCCCTGAAATGACTCAACAATAACAGAAACCTGAGATGTGAAGTAAGCCAGGAAAGATAAGAGGTAGAGATGAGGGTTAAAACCCTCAACTTCTAATTCTATATACCATTACTACCACTACTACTACCACCACCACTACTACTACTACTACTATTACTTACTACTCCTACTCCTACTATTACTATTACTACTGGAATTAGCCTGGAATTAGGAAGAGCTCAGTTCAAATTTAGCCTCAGATCCTTACAAGCTATGTGACCCTGGGCAAGGTACTTAACCTCAGCTTCCTCATTTATAAAATGGGAATAATACGGAGCACCTAACTTGAAGAGTTGTTAAAAGCATCAAATGAGATAACATTTATAAAGTGCTCCACAAAGTGCCTGTAACATAGTAAATGCTATATAAACATTAGCCATTATTATATGCCAGTCACTTTTCTGAGTGCTTTACAATGAACTCATTTGATCCTCACACCAACCCTCAAAGATAGGTGCTATTATCATCCTCATTTTATAGTTCAGACAAGTAGAGATTAAGTGACTTGCCCAGGGTCACACAGTAAGTATCTAAACCTAAGTTGGAACTTAGATCTTCTTAACTCCAGCCCTTGTGCTCTATTTACTATGCCATCTTAGCTGTCTACGTCTATAGCCCCGCTTTCTTCTTCTTATTCAATGCAAACTAATCACCAGCTTGGTCAGCAACCAGTTGTACAATCATGGGAAGATAACTTCATCTCCTTGAGTTCTAGTTTTCTGTGAAATGGGAGTGATGATACATGCATTACCTACCTCATATAGTCATAAGAACTATGCTTTGTAAATTTTAAAATAATATATTTCCTCAGCTTCTTAAATAAATAAGATTTCTCAGACCACCTCCATATTGTTTTTCTAATATCCAATTCTGGCAATTCATCATAAAGTATATTTTATTATCATTCTGCATCAAATAATCAGATATGTGTTTTCAGGATTCTGAGGTCCTCACAATAATGTTATTTTTACTTCAAATTCATTAATGTATTAACTTTAATATACTTCTGGTTATTCCATATGGTCACAAATCTTGAAATGCTCCAACTTATGAAGAACTGCAGTTGTGAGTAATACAAGGCAATAGAGAGATACAAGGTGTGAGCTAGGTGGTGCAGGGGGTAAGAGTGCAATGCTTCAAGTTAGGAAGACCTGAGTTCAAATGCTGCCTAGATACTACGAACTATATGACCTTGGCCCAGTCACTTGGACTATCTCAGTCTCAGTTTTCTCAGCTACAAAATGGGGATGATAGAACTTACCTCTCAGGGTTGTTGTGAGGATCAAATGAATGTTAATATTTGAACAAACTTTAAAGCATTATAAGAATGCCAGCTGCTATTATTATTATTAGTCACCCAAAACTTATTACCAATGATCACTTGCATGTAAACAATGTTGTTTCTGTTGTACACTCATTTCAGTCATGTCTAGCTCTTCTTGACCCCATTTGAGGTTTTCTTGGCAAAGGTACTGGAACAATTTGTCATCTCATTCTCCAGATAATTTGACGGATAAGGAACTGAGGCAAATAGTGTTAAGTAACATGCCCAGGGTCACACAGCTAGTAAGCGTCTGGCTGGATTTGAACTAAGGTCTTCTAGACTCCTGGCTCAGCACTCTATCCACTGTAACCACTTAACTGCTCATGTAAACTATAGAATTGAACATATCAACATGTTCAATGGTGAGAAAAGGAAAGGGGCAAATCATATGGCAAAAATAAAGGATAATTAATGGATAGCTCGAGTATGGAACTGATACTCACGTTAAAGGACTGAGAGGAAGGGCCTCAGAATGCTGGTAGATCCAATGTGGAGGTTTAATGGAAGAACACAAATAAGGATTGCACAGGATGAGACGGTGTGCATGAGTGGTGCCTTGCTTCCTTGGTAATTCTATTTACATCGAATGGAATATCCTTAAGGAGATCACAAATCCTATTACTAGATTCCTACTGCAGATTTTCATAAAGGAGTTTAAAGAAATTACTTAAAAGCATAAAAGAAAAAAAATGTATTGCTCTAACTCAATGACTTCAACCCTGTTGCAATAGCCTATCTTTCTGGGCTCTTGTTTACTTATCTATCAAATCAGGTAGAAGAAAGGGTGTCAGTGAGTTGGACTAGAAAAATCTTAAAGGTCTCTTCCAATTCCAGACTACCAGAATTTCAGGAAGGACAATATGTTTCTTGAGGATTTACAATCTCTCTGTCGTATGTCATCATGGCTGATTTTTTTTTTTTTTTGAGACTAGGTCTCCTTATGTCTCCCAGGCTAGAAATGCAGCAACCACTCCTAAGTCTAATATGCCCATTGATTGGCACAGAAGCTTTGACTCACTCCAGTTCTGTCCAAGGCCAATTCTCCCCTCTTTAGGAAGACCAGTGTCCTTCCACTTCTGGGAGACTCACCATATTATTGTCAGACATAGTACAGACAACTGATTTTAGTCATACTGCAGCTAAGAACTCTCAAACTCAAGAGATCTATCAGTCTTGGTATCCCCAGTAGCAGAGTTTACAGGCATGTACTACCTACCACTCCTGACTTCTGGCTGATTTTTATATCCCACATGATTTCCCCTCTACCACCCAGTATACTCCACAACTGCTTCTTCCTACTTTACAGACAATATTTGTTCAGGGAAGGAATAACAATTTTAATACTGGCCAAAGTAGGAAGGCATATCTTCTGGGAAAACCAATGGAATGCATTTCCTTTCCAAATATAAATAACTTTGAATTAGTTTTAGTTTGCTTCTATCTTGCATTATCTATCACACTGTTTTCTTTCTGAGTGTGGAAAGTGGAGTCTCAATGTTCTAGTATAGGAAATGTCAGTCTTTAAGCCAAGGGTGATCTTTGGATTTCACAAAACTCCATAGATTAGCCAACTAGACATGCTAGGGAGCATGCGGGCAGAGCTGACTCATCTCCCCTTCTTCATAGCCACCTAAGCTCTGTTTTGATCAGCCAGGGCTTAATAGTCTATCCTACAGCTTTGTTCATAGCAAGGGAATGGCATAGGCTGAGCTATTTGGAGCTTCTGCTTTCAAAGCATTAATGAAAGAGGAGTAAATCTCCCTACCTACAAGTAGAGATGAGAGGCATTTCTACAGAGAGGTTTTATGTTGGATTTTATTCTCATCACTGGCTAAAATTATGGGTTATTAATTTATTGACTCTTGTTAAAATCAAGTTAATAAGAAGGTCCCGATTAGTGCAAATAGGAATCCTATGAAGTGGTCACATTGCACTGCATATTTCCATAGGTCTGGAATGAATTGCTATATTTATATAATACATATTTACATACTTATGACTTCAAATAGTGTGAATTTGAATACATGAAACCACTTCAGGGGATTCATTATTTGCACTAATTATGTACATACACAAAAAAGGTACTCTGCCGTTTTTGAGATGGTGATTGAGGTTTGCAGGGTGGGGAATGTCATATTGCAATGTTGGGGTGGTCCTTGATGCCCTTTCCCTTGGGCTAGCCTTCTGGGAGGTTAGAAAGTAGCATAAGGTCCTTACCCACCAAAGCCCAAGCAGAGCATTGTCAGCTTGTGTGACTCTGAGGCCAGATCTCTGTTTCCTCTACCATATTGTCTCTCAGGAACATTTCATTTTTTGTCTACTGCTCTCTGAGGTTACAGGTATGTGTGGAAGAACACAGGGGCAGAAGCCTCGCTTCTCATCTGATTTTGGTTTGTTTAGTTGATTAGTCATACATATCTGACTCTTCTTGGCAAAGATACTGGGGTAGTTTGCCATTTTTTTCTCCAGCTCATTTTACAGATGAAGAAACTGAAGCAAACAGGGTTAAGTGACTTGCCCAGGGTCATAAAGCTAGTAAGTGTCTGAGGTTAGATTTGAACTCAAGTCCTCCTGACCCTAGGTTGGCACTCTATTCACTGCGCCATCTAGCTGCCTCCTCACTCTATTGTTAGGGAAGTCTAATTAGAATTGGAAAGGTAATAGAACTTGCATGTACCTAACAGAGGAATGACTTACACAATAGCATCTCAACACCCATCAGCACGGAGATCTGGGTGTTTGGCTGTGACTTCTTCGGAAAAGGTCAAGTTTGAGCTTGCCTGGCTGTGAATGTTCCAGTGAATGGATATTTATTGAACAGATCTAAAGCTCCAATCACTTGCTCTGCATCCCAGAGGGCTCTCCTGGATGGCTGTGTGGTGACTGTCATGCAGAATTACCATATACGTGGGTTTACAACCCACTTCTGGCCTCTACTGAATCCATCCACCACAGAGCTGTTGATGCAGAGAATGCATGCTCATCAACTTTCTATTACTATTGTACTCTCTTGGAGGAGAGCAGAGTGTGTGTGCGTGTGTGTGTATGTGTGTGTGTGCACGCTCATACGTGCGTGAAGGGGGAGAGGGGTGGCTCCTTAGGGCATTTCCTTTTGTAGTGACAGGCTGGTAACTGAAATCAGGAACATCGTTGAGTTGAATACAGATATTATCCCCAAGCATCTGACTGTAGCTTTTCAATCCTCCTACGAATGCTTGGATGACGTTGGATCCCAAGGAGGAGAAGGTTACCCCATTTTGTAGACAAGAGGAACCAGAGACATAGAAGTATGAGTGGAAAGATTGGATCAGATTGAGTTGTGGGACCAGCTCCTTGCTGAATTTCCTCCAGAAGAGTGATAGGAAGATAGGACTCTACCCTTCTCCTCCCCCTTCCCTCCCCATGCACCCTGTGAACTCTTTTTGAAACTCCTTTAAGCGACAGACAGGAAACTACAGACACCAAGAGGCCTCAGGCTGACAATGCTGACATAGAATGTAAACAAGTCTGATCTATCAGATGAAATTTCATGCCTGAAAGTTATTTCTGAGGCATGACACATAGAGACACATTTTACTTAATAACTCTCAAACTGCCCACTTCCACCCTACATTAGCTGGCCCTATTACAGTAGCTTAACAAGAGTTCTGAAGCCCATAGGCTTCTTGGGTTTGATTCCTATGATGCCCGGCAGAGTTTTAATAAACACTGGAATTTTTATTATAATCATTATTAGTTGAATCTAAATAAATGCTCTATCTTGTGATCCCCTCTCACTATATGTTTCAAAATTCCAGGCAAATTCCCCCAGGCTGGGGAAGGAGTAGTGGTGGTGGCCAGTGCATGACCTTGAGGCTTCCATTCTCTCCTTGCTTGGGATGTACCTAGGTGACTGGAAAATGATTCCTTTGGTATATCTGCCAAAGCAGCTGTCACTGTTGTTAGCTCCAGTCTTTTGCTCATTAAGCATGATATGGTCCTATGCAAGTCAACTTAATTCCTCAAAGTTCCAGATGATTCCTTAAGACTAAAAGTTTCAGAGGAGGCCCTGATCTTCATTGGGAGAGCAAATTCCTCAATTATGATTCCTTATACTTAGGAAATCACAGGTCTGATAAAGAAATTCTCTGGGGAATGTTTAAGGTGCAGTTCAGAAAGCCAGTAGTCTTAGAGGTATTATTCTTTTAAAAATAATTACTTATTATTTTTATGATTTGTTCTTTAACACATGCAATTAGGACTTTTCTTTAGCACATGCAAGTTAGGACTATTTTCTTAGTGCATCCCTTATTGGTGATTATTTTAATTATGTTAAGGTCTATAAATTATAATGCTTCTATCTTACTTTTTTTTGGCTCTAGGTTATAATAAAATTTTGTAAAGGTATTATGTGTGATGCTGAGAAATATGCTTATTTTATAATGTTCTCATTCAGTAAACACCTTAGATCTTTCAAATGTAATTTTTCCATTAACCTTTTCAGACTAACATTTGCTTTTTATACCTTTTCTTAAATATATCTTACCTCAGAAAAGGAATATTAAAATCACTTATACTTGCTGTTACTATTTTTTTTCACTCTCCCTCAACTGATTCTCTTATCTTGTTTCTATGATAACATGGCAGCTTTTGAAACCTTTTCTTCTCTCTTTAATCATTCCATACCACTTCCCCTTTCCTTTCAAACTCTCAGTTGACCTTACCTTGTACTTTACTGGGGGAGTACCTGAAAAGGCCAACCTAAGCAGACTCCCATTGCAACCTGGGCCATCTTCAGTCATCCTGATGAATATCTGATCACTGAACCCAGATGGCACAGGAGGAGAAAGTGAGGTTGGTGACCTTGCACAGCCCTCACTCACTCATAATAAAGTCAAGTGCAAGTCATGTCATCATTTCTGTGATGTCACCATCTTCTTCGAAAATGAAGAATAAACACAACTTTATTGAGAAAATCAAGGTTATTTGTCCTGAGCTCCTTCTTCTCCCTTTTTCTTCATCTCTCAATCCCTTTGACAAATGAGTCAAATGAATCTGTCTTCTTCAGCAAATCATTCCCACTACCAACCCATCTCTTTCTCTAAAAATATTCAATTTCTTCCTTTCTACTGGTACCTTTTTCTGCTGCCTACAAATATGTCCAAGTCCTTCCTATCCTTAAACAAACCATCACCAGAGTCTACTTTCCCTGCTAGTTATCATCATGTATCTTTCCTCCCATTCTTATCCAAACTCTTTGAAGAAGTCATCTATATTTATTGTGTCTGCTTCCTCTCTTTGTTCTCTTTTAAAGAAAATCTGCAACTTCTGACTTCATCACATAACTGAAGCTTCTCTCTCCAAACTTATCAATGGTTTCTCTTTTTTTTTAAAAAAATAAATTTTTATTAATATATTTTATTTTCACCTCACTGTATTTTTCCCAACCCCCTCCTAAGGGACCATCTAGTAAATAAGGTATAAAAAAAGGAGAAAGAATGTGTTCTGCAAAGCTAAATTCAATATAAAAGTATATACAGCATTCTATATCCAAAGTCTCTCACTTCTTCAAAGGAGTGGGAGGAAGCATCTTCTCTGGGGCCAAGTTTGGTCATGATTTCCTAATCTAGTGATCTATTAATTGCCAAATCTAATGACCTTTTCTCAGTCCTTGTTCTCTGTTGATCCTCTGATTTGCCTGAATTCTCTCTCCTTTCAGGACAGTTTTCTGACACCACTCTCCCTTAGATCTCTTCTTACCTGTATGGCTCTGCCTTCTCACTGAAGAGATTTCCTGGAGCCAGCTTGAACCTTTTCTCAAGAATCAATTAAATTTGCACTGTGAGATTCATGTTGGAAATCAGTGTAAGCTTCAAATCAGGACTTGACAGACTTCAGGAGGTGATAGAAAAAATATTAATAAAGCAGTTTAAACTTAAAAGTATGCTGTGAGAACATTTTTAAAGAATGGAGATCTAGTTGTTAAATATTTACCAACACACCCCTGCTTCTCAGTCTGACTTTGTTCTATCATCCTGCATGTCATGCTCCCTAACTGTGATTATACTCCAAGGCTCTGTGCTAAATCCTTTTCTCCCTGTACTATCTCAAATGGTGACTTCATGAGCTTCCAAATGTTTGATTAGAATCTCCATGCAGATTAATCTCAAATCTGTATTTGTAGCCCTGGTCTCTTTCCTGAACTCTAGTCCAAATTACAACTTTTCTGTTGGACATTTCAAACTGGATTTTCCATAGGCATCTCAAATTCAACATGTCCAAAAAATAACACCTTTCTCTTCAAATTTGTTCCCCCTCTATCCCTTCTATTTGTTCCCCCTCTATCCCCACAGTTTTTCCAACCACCCAGTTCTGTTACTTTGGTGTCATCCTTAACACTTCATTTTCCTTCATCCCGTATATCCAATTCTGTCCCTAAATCTATATTTCTATACATGAGTTTTTTTGGTTGACTGGGCATAAAATCTATGAGTTCACTTTTAGTGGCTTCAGTGGGGCCATTTTACTCAAGAAGGAGAAATAGAAATCCAGCTCAGAGCTGCTACTTTCCTGGCAGGAATGAGCTTTACCTTTTAAATGTAAAGGGCTTATATCCTCCTAATCATCTGGGGCTTAAACTCTGGTACTGGTATTCCCTTAAGCACACTCCTCAAAGCTGGAGATTGTCCTTGAAGATTGGGCGTCCGGAGCTTCTTCCTAAATTAGGGACCTGAGAAATCAACCAACACCCCTCTTGTTTTCCCATCGGCAGGCTGAATCCCTTGAGCTCCCACAAGCTCAAGCCCTCAAGCTCCATCTCTGGAGTAACATGACCTTCATCCACTCACTGCTTAATGTACATCCTGACCCAGACAGCAACACCCAGCTGCCAGCACCCTGTGAAAAAGAAAAAGGAGATGCTTGTTCATCTGTAGTTTAATAACAGTGTGCAGGGACAGTTGTCTTTTATATGCCCTGTTTGGGTCATTACCAAGGCTCAGTTTATACTAATTGAGGACCAAAAGATTCTGAGCTTTGTTTTGTCCATTCCTGCAGGCTCCAGTAACAGAATCCAGCACTGTGCTAGAAGGACATTTATAAGGGAGCAAGGGCGCAGGGGTTGGGACTATTAGGTTGTGAGTCTTCAAATCCCCTCCCTATCTCCCACATCAAAGGCCTGGGAGGGTTGGATCGGGAGAGAAGGGTAACAATTATTTCCGTGGATTATGTAATTAATGTTGCAGGTTCTTACTGGCGGTGGGTTTTAAAAGCAGCTTTGTCAGAATGATGTTCATTTTTGAAATATTTTGTTTTCCAGACTTTCACCTTAAGCATCCTTTATTAATAAGCCTTGAACTTTCCAACATGTCCCAGCTGTATGTCACCCAGACTGGCATTCTCCTACTTTGTCATTACCACTAAAATATGGTACTTCAGGGAGATAACTATTATTGCTAATAATATCTACTTGATAGTATTGTTAAAATAATGATAATAATAATAAGGCATAATAAAGTTAAGGCTCCTATTCTAGGCATCTAGAGGTCTTTCCCTCAGTCATTTCTTTGTATTCTATTTATGAGCCTTTAAAACTAGGATGACATGAGCATTGGAAGATGGACCTGTAGCTTATCTCCCAGCTGGACTCCCACTAAGTACAAAAATACTGTTCTAAATAATTAGGGATTCAACGATAACAGAAACAGACATTTACACAGTGCTCCAGAGTTTGCAAAATACCTTACATACTGGACATTATCACAGTCCTGGGAGATAAGTGCTACAGGTATTATTATCTTCATTGTAGAGATGAAGGATATAAGATTCAGATTAAATGACTTTTCCAGGGCCATAACATCAGCACACTAGAGGTAGGATCTGAACCCAAGTTTTTCTGGTGAGGTCATGTCACATATTACAGTGAGTAGAAGGTTGGTCTTCGAGTCACAAAGATCTGAATCCAAATCTTGCTTCAGATATTCTAGCTGTGGGACTCTGAGTAAATCACTTAACTTCTCAGTGCTCTATAAGATTAGGTGTTGCAGAGAAAGTGCTAATCCACATTGGGAGAAGGGCTTTTCTCATCTAGAATTTTCCTATAACAATAAAATCACTGGTCTAGTTTCTGTTCCCTTTTTCCCCTTCCTGACTGTGGCAATTGCCACTTAACAATTGGATTCTGTGGTGGGGCAGGGACAGGTAAGATTCCTATCTCCCCTCTTCTCATTTTGGGAAGGACAGAATAAATTACTCAGATGATGCTCACTGAAAATCTTTTAACATTATACCTTCCTCTCTCCCTCAAACAACCTTCTTCCAAATACATGTATTGCTATTGAGGTAACTTCCAAACTGGTGTCATCTTGAGGGCAGACAATCTAGCTTAGTTTAAAGAGCAAGGGACCCTAAAGGAAAGATAGGAAGTGGCACTTGCCAACCAGGGTCAAACCACTGCTATCACCTTGACCTTGACCTCAATGGGATAGACCTTGTTCCCAAGAGCCTTGGAAGTGGAAATTTCCCCTCCCCCACCCCCAGACCACTACCTGTGCTTTCAACCTGCTTTAGAAATAGCAATCCTTCCCCCCACTTTTGCCCCACCCCATTCTATTATTCAAAGGAGTGACTTCTGTGCAGAAGGGGCCTGCCAACTTTACCATAACTAACACTAATTGCCACTGATGGGCAGGCAGTTAAACCCAAGAGGCAACCAGAACCTGTAGAGCAGACCTTCCTTCCTGGGCCTGTAAGAGGAGAAGATCTGAGGTCTCTATGTCCAAGAAGTCCAAAGAAAAATCCTAAGACCCCAGACACTGATGGCTGTCCCTCACCTCTGAATTTTCTCCACCATGGCATAGATATCTCTTCACTTTGGAAGTTCACTCTATCCCTGGATTTCTCACAGTGGAAATATCTACTGTCCCTTCAGGTCTCTTCCTCTGATTGACTGACTCCTTTGAGACCATCCACTTTAAGGAGAACACCTGGGCCAATCATGTCTTCCTTCCTCTCTAGACTACACCTCTGATTCTGGACTTGGTTTCCTGTTCCTCTTGGTGTGTGCCCCCATCTCCTTCTTCTTCCTACTTTTCAGTTTCCTTCGATGTGCTGTCCTTCCCCATTAAATAGTAAGTTCCCTGTGGTCAGGGACTGTATGTCTTTCTTTCTACTTGCACCTGAATTCCCACCACTTAACACAGTGCCCAGCATGTAGCAAATGCTTACTAAATGCTTTTGGATTTGATTTGAGAAACCCAGGAAGAACAACACCCCAGATGACTAGCTCTAGTTCCATCCTGCTTTTGGTGGCACTTGCCAGGAAATAACCCTTTTGAAGTTTCTACCTTGTAAGTGACTCTGGTCCTCACTGCCCCAGTAGTCATAGTTGAGGAAGGAACCATAACTTCTTCAGTAGAAGACTGAAAAAGAAAAGAAAGTTCTCACTCCCAAAGTCCTTGGCACTATCAAATTGACTCACCATCAAAAGCATTATGGTTCTGTTAATGGAAATTACACTAAGAAGACACAGAGCCAACTACCTTCTCATGCTGTCCTTAGAACCACTGTATCTGTCCATTAAACTTACATCTGAAACCTCTTTGGGGTGTCTCCCCTACTAAAATGGGAACTTTTTGAGAGCATCAACTGTCTGGCTGTCCTATTTATATCCAAAACATTTAGCACAATGCTTTGTACGTAGTCAATACTTAGCAAATGCTTTTTCATTCATTTTGTTCATTTGTGTTCGACTTTTTATTTGCCCTCACCCTATATATCCAATTATCTGCCAAACCTTAACATGTTTACTCCTACAATATTACTCATGTCTGTCCCCTTCTCTCTCCTGTTAAGGCCAGTACCCTGGCTTTGTTTGCCACCTGGATCTCTCATCTAGATCATTACACTCTTTTTCTAATTGTGTCTCTTTGCCTCTAGTTTTTCTTCTTTTTAGTCTGTCCTTCATACAAGTGCCAAAAATGATTTTACTAAAACACAGGATTGATGGTCTTGTTAAATAAAACTCAGTAGTTCTCTGTTGCTTCTAGGATCAAATGTGATTTCATTTTTCTGTCATGCTTTTAAAAATTTTATATTTCTGTATTACTTTTATAATATACATAATTATTAGTCCAGTAGTACATATATAGAATGTCAATAAATGTTCAATAATAGATGTAGATAATGTCAATGTCATTTGTACATGTACATAATTTCAATAAGTCAATAAATATGTTAGGGATGAGCGCTTGACCTGTCTTTTTTTTTTTTTTTTTTTTTTTTACTGATAGGGATATTGATCCAAGAAGTTTGAAGAACACCATCCTCTGTTGTTATAAAAAGTCCAACACAATGTAAAAAAAGAACAAACCCAAAACCAAATGAAATCAAACAAGAAACAGAAGACTTATGAAGCATTAATATAATGAAAAACAGAATAGTTATGTTGAGGGAGGTAACTGAAATTCTAGCTCTGGGGTTCTTAAGTAGAGATCTATTAATTTTTTATTGAAGAAATATTTTGATAACTATTTCAATATAATTGATTTTCTTTTGTAACTCCATGTATTTTATTTTATGTATTTAAAAAACATTATTCTGAGAAGGGGTCCCAACTCAATGCCAAAGGGGTACAGGACACACAAAAAAACTGAAGAACCCATTGGTCTCTTTGCAAAACTTGAAAGTGGCGAGGAGAGATAAGATCCATGATGAGTGGCTTCAGTGCTTAACAATGGTGCACAGAAATAGAGTGGCAAATGACTGCAGTCTGGCCTTACTTAGAACAAGGATGTACTGGTCAATTTTTAATAACTGGCTCTCCAGAAATGTATACAAAATTCACTTTTGAGTTTAATTTGCATTAATAAAGTTTTCTCCACGACTTTTTTTTTTAAAAAAAGTCTCGATTATCAACAAACAAAAATCTATCATTTCCAGCATTTGCTGATGTCTGAAGCATAAATGCTCATAGTGAAATTAATCAATTAGCTCTTCTCTTTCTTTTTTAGAAATTAAATCAACCAAATATTTATCTATTTTATTGTTTTTTCATAAAACCAGCTCTTAGGTTTATTAGTTTGATAGTTTTCTTAATTTTAATTTTATTAATCTATCTTTTGGTTTTCAGTATTTCTAATTTGGTGTTTAATTGGGAATTTTTAATTTATTCTTTTTCTAGCTTCTTTAGTTGATAATCAATTGGTTCTCGAATCATGTTTGAGATGGCTCTAGAATACCCCTGGTTATAATGATCTGCTTGATCAGTAGGACAGTGGATTTAAGTGGTGCTCTGTCATATTTTGCTACCACAAGAAGGTAGGATACTTTGGTGTTGTCAGAAATACCGAAACTCCACCTGTTGAAAATGCTTCCATGCTTTCACTAAAATGCTTTCACTAAAGTGAGCAAACCACAAGTCCACATGAATGTTTTCATTATGTACCAGTACCATATCATAATAAAATTAGAAACAGAACTTCCCACTAGGCAATGACTTCAAACTTTTTTTTTGGTTAACGTTTCCCTTAGCTGCAAATCACACAGCACTATACTGTAGCTGAGTGCTGGAAAATCCAGAGAAAGAACTTCATCCCTAAACCCAGATTAGATGAAATCAGAGCTGAAATTGAGGAACTCCTAAATTCTGAACAGGGAAAAGGTTAAGAACCCAAGGTCACTGAAAATCTTCACTTAATGAAAACCTCAGAAATTGTACCTAAGAATGAAACAGATGACAGAAACAGCAACTGAAGTCTTGAACAATTTTGGAAAGGAGAGGGCATAATTTAAACTGGAATTCCAAAAAGCCCCTTTTAAGTCTGATGATAGATACAGCCAATGGATAAAGCCTAAGGAGCTTTATATTTGCCTCCTGAAATGTAGAGTTGATAAGGAATAGATCAATGGCCAGTCTATAAGGGGACTTGTAAAAATGCACCCTGATATTTGTCATTGGGATGAGTCTTGTTCTACCAGTGTTTAAGGCATACCTTAAAGCCCCTATTGTACTTGGGGATACCAACTCAGCAAAGTCCCCATATCTAGACAAGACAAATCTTCCTAGGCTGATGACCAAGTCTAGGGCTAAAGGTGGGCAGCTAGGTGGTGTAGTAGATAGAGCACCAGTGCAGGAATCAGGAGGACCTGAATTGTCTTACCTCAGACACTTGACACTCACTAGCTGTGTGACCTTGGGCAAGTCACTTAACTCCAATTGCCTCATCCTGTGTCATCTCCAGTCATCCTGCTGAATATCTGGTTCCTGGATTCAGATGGCTCTGGAGGAGAAGTGAGCCTGATGACCTGCACAGCCCTCCCTCATTCAAAGCAAAGTCAAGTGCAAGTCATGTCATCATTTCTCTGATGGCATGGTCTTCTTCAGCAATGAAGGATGAACACACAGGGTTAAAGGTTATATGACTGAGTCACAGTGGGCTGGAAAGGGGGTAATGGTCCCCAAATATATAGGGTGTGCCCAAAGTCTTAATTTAAGCTTTAATAGCATATGACTTCACTAAGACTTTTGAGGTACCTTGTATAAGGTATTGCTGGACACTTGCCAGCTGTGGTTGGGTTTGAATTGATGATTAGCTCCAGAAAGATGACTTTGTTTCAGCCTATCCTCTTCTGACCTTCTAGACATACTAGGATCACAAATTTATAGCTGGAACAGACATTAAAGATAACTAGAGGTCAACACTTTCATTTTAGAGAGAAAATCAGAGAAGTTAAGTGACATACAAGTACTAAGGAGAAGAGACAAAATGTGAACCTAGGTTCTCTAATTCCTATTCTAGTATTCTTTGTACTGCATGATACTAAGAGTGCTAGCCTTTCCCCACCCAACAGTTGACAGCTAATCTTCCTATAGAATTCTATGGTCAATAGGGAGTCTGGTTCAGTATGTTTTACTCTGATTTCCCAGAGACTATTTGCCCTGAAAGGGACATATGTCTTCTTCCTGTTCAGAGCATTGAGAATTGTAGTTGTTGGAACATCCTGTGGGGCTGGGACAATTTGAGTAGATGAGATAATTTAAAATAAAGCAAAACTCACACTGGTATACCAGAAGCAGGCTGCTTCCTGATTCACTTCTAGCCAAAGGATTTTGAATTCTCAATTTGCATATATTTAGATAGATAGATAGATAGATAGATAGATAGATAGATAGATAGATATTATCTGGTACCAGATATCTTAGGGAGTTATCTAGTTATCAAATGCTGGATCGGACTGGTTATGGTGGCTTATGATCGAATTTCATGTTATTGAGTAGGCTGTGGCTGGTGGATTGCTTAAGCTTAGGAGTTCTGGCTTTAAAGTCAACCAGGAAGCTGGGTGAAGTCCAACACCAATATGGTAAGCCTTGCTGGGAGTAGAGGGCTACCAGACTTTGTTGGAAGGACTAAATCAGCCCAGGTCGTACACAGAGCAAATTGAAGTTTCCTTGATGTTCAGGAATGGGATTAGTCTGGAAGTGGTCACTACACTTCCAGTGTAGGTGAGATAAGGAAACTCAGTCTCAAAATAATAGTAGTAGTAGTAATGCTGTGGATGATAATGACGGATAGTGAATCAGCATTGTTTTCCTAATTTTACAGACAGAGACACCGAATAATAAAGTCTCATAGTTGTGGAGCCAAATGATGTCAGTGCCAGAGTTTGAACCTAGAACCCTTAAACTTCTACAGACTATTCAGTTCTAAGAGCACCACTTTATTTAGCAAAGTCCTTTCAGCAGGAAAGACTAGATGAAATTTTAGAGGAAAGTGAAAGCTTACTGCTTTTAGAGAAGGAATTCACTGAACTGAGCCCTTTATCAGCAGGGATATCTCAGGAGGCAGCCCATCCATGTTAATAAATGTCTCACCTCCCAGACAGCTTCAATAAGTTGAACCCACGCTTGTCAGTTTTGTTTTAGCAGGACATGGAGAGCTAGTCTTTACAAGGCTCTGAAATTTGGCTCTTGTCTTAAAAGAAAAATAGGCTAACAGTTTCTCTCCAATGTGTCTGGCCCCTCATTTTGCCAGCCCTTTTTGTCCTTGAATTAAACAATTCCTTAAATATAGTGTATTGAATAAAAAAATATTTCAAATTGCTATTACAGAAAATTATCTTATTTTGCCTCACAATATCCCTTTGAGGAAGGCAAAATGAAAAAGGAGCTTTTTCTCTCTTTACAAATAGAGAAATTGAGGTTGACAGAGATGGAGTATTTCCTTTGAGTATACACAGCAGTAAATCCAGGATATGACTTCAGGTCTCCTCAGTCCTAATTCTATGCTCTTTTCACCTATGGAAAACTTCCTTCATATGAACACTCTTCCTCACTTTTCATCCGTTTAAAACTTTTTATTTTCTTTCATTTTTTTTTGTTACATTTGATTTTGAATTAGTTTTCCTCCCTTCCTCCTAACCCTGCATTAGAAAAGGTCAATATTTGACACAGAAATGTATGTGTAACTATACAAAATATAGTTTCATATATCAGTTTTTTCTCTGGAGGTGGATAGCATCTTCCTTCATAGGTCCTTTGTAGTTGATTTGAATATTCATATAACTCAGAATAGATCAGTCATTCACATTTACTCTTTAAGCAATACTGTTACTACATACAATGCTCTCTTGGTTCTGCTTATTTCACTCTTCATCGTTTCATGCAAGTCTTTGCATGTTTTCCTAAAACCAACCTGCTCATCATTTCTTACAGGGTAGTAGTATTCTATCACAACCAGATCCCACAATTAGTTTAGCTATTCCCCAGTTGATGGACACACCTCAATTTCCAATTTTTTGCCCCCACAAAGAGAGCTGCTATAAATATTTTAGTATATATATGGGAAATAGACCTAAAAGTGGTATTGCTGATTCAAAGAATATACACAGTTCATCTTTATCTCTTTGAGCATAATTCCAGATTGCTCTCCAAAATGGTTGAATCAGTTCACAGTTCCTCCAACAATGTATTAGTATCCCAGTTTTTCTATATCTCCTCCAATAGTTGTCATTTTCCCTTTTTGTCACATGAGCCAATTGGATAGGATGAGTTGATATCTCAAAGTTATTTGAATTTGCATTGCTCTAATCAATAATGTTTTAGAGCATTTTTTCATGTGATTATATACATATATATATATATCTTTGATTTCTTCCTCCAAAAACTGCCTGTTCATATCTTTTGACTATCACTTGGAGAATGACTAATGTTATTATAAATTTGACAAAGTTCTCTATGTATTTGACATATGAGGCCTTTATCCAAGAAACTGTCTACACAACACTTCCTCCAGTTTTCTACTTTCCTTCTTATCTTGGTTACATTGGTTTTATTTGTACAAAAACTTTTAAAATTTAACAGAATCAAAACCATCACTTTTACATCTCACAATATTCTCTATCACTTGCTTATTTATAAATTATTCTCCTAAAATCTGATAGGTAACATGTTTCATGTTCTTCCAGTTTGCTTATGATATCTCTATGTCTGGGACATGTATCCATTTTGACCTTATTTTGGTAAATGGTGAAAGATATTAGTCTATACCTAGTTTCTGTCAGGCTGCTTTTCAGTTTTCATAACCATTTTTTTTTTTTTTTACCAAACACTGAATGCTTATCCTGAAAGCTTAAATCTTTACATTTATCAAACACAAGGTTACTATAATAATTTACCACTACATATTGCATATCTATTCTGTTTCACTTATTCACTATTCTATTTGTTAGCCAGTACCAGAGAGTTTTGATAACTATTGCCTTATAATACAACTAAGATGTAATAAGAACTGGTACTACTTGACCTCCTTCCTTTACGTTTTTTCATCAATTCCTTCAATATTATTGACCTTTTAGTCTTCCAAATGAATTGATATTATTTTTCCTATCTAAATAAAATATTTTTTTAATAATTTAATTGGAATGGCACTGGATAAGTAGATTAATTTAGGTACACTTGTCATTTTTTATCATGTTGGCTAAGCCCACCCATAAACGGTTAATATTTCTCCAATTATTTAAATCTGACCTTATTTGTATAAAAATCTTTTATAATTATGTTCATATGGTTCCTGGGTTTGTCTTGGCCGGTATATTTCCAGGTATTTTATATTGTCTATAGTTATTTTCCCCTTTTCATTCTTAAAACAAAATGTTTCAAAAGCATTTTCTATGGGGGCTTTATTGACTATTACTGTAGCTTCAAGGTTAATGGAAAGTTTTAGAAATGGCAACTTTAACTCTTTTTGGAGAGACAATTCTGAAAAAAACTTGAGATAAGCTGAAGGGACTGTTTTCTTGTGACATTTGAGAAGTTAAATAATAGAGAGAAAGTGGACCAAGGTGATATTTTTCTTAACGAAACTACTATAACCTCTATCTTCTATGGAATGAAGAGCTTTTGTTTGTCATCTTGAATACAACAGATAACGTAGGATGATGTTCTCAGAAGTGAGGAAGAGTCACTTACAGTTATATTCAGGGGTTGAAGTGACTCATAACTGTTTTCACAGCTAAAATATTATAATTATCTATCTTATTATTGGTTTCTCTGGAGGAGGATAGCATTTTTCATCATGGGTCCTTAGGAATTGTCTTGGATCACTGTTTTGATCAGAGTAGCTAGGTCTTTCACAGTTGATCTCCCTTACAATGTAGCTATTACTGTGTACAATGTTCTCTTGGTTCTGCTTACTTCACTTTGAATTAGTTAATATAAGTCTTTCCAAGTTTTTCTGAAATCATCCCCCCTATTATTTCTTATAGTAAGATAGTGTTGATCAGTCATTTTCAACTCTTTTTTTTTTTTTTTTTACCTCATTTGGGGTTTTCTTGGCAAAGATACTGGAGGGATTTGTCATTTCCTTTGCTAACTATTTTACAGATAAACTGATGAACTCTGAATATGGATTAAACCATACTGTTTTTTAAACTTTATTTTTCTTGCTGGGGGTGTGTGTGTGTTTTTTCTTTTGCAATGTGGCTAATATGGAAATATATTTTACAAGACTTCACATGTATAATCAATGTGATATTGCTTGGCTTCTCAAGGGGTGAGGGAGGGCCATGAGGGAGGGAGAGAATTTTGAACTCAAAATATATATAAAATATATATTTATAATAATATACATATTATATATATAATATGATTATATATATAATATAATATAATAATATAATAATTATATATATTAAAAAGGTGCTATTTTTTTTACATGTAGAACTATTTAATGAAATATATATATATACACATACATATTTTAAATAATTCAATCCCTATATGTGGCTGTAAAAAATTACCCAACCTCATTTTGTTCTAATTTTTTTTTTAATGGAGTGAATTTTAATATTCAGGTCATGTTTTCGTTTATATTATTTCTGTTGTTTGTAGTTTTGGTGTAAACCCAATTTTTGCCAAACTGATAACCAATTTTCCTAGTAATTTTTACCAAACTGGAAGTTTTTATAGTTTGAGGTATAGAAGTGCTATTCCTCCTTCATTCTGACTTTTTTCTAATTATTTCAGAACATTCCCCCCCAAGCGAGTTTTCACTATCAGTTTGTTTAGTTCACTAAAATGCCTCCCTTGGTTATTTAATTGACGTGGCATCAAATCCTTATTTAGTGGGCATAATTTTTATAATATTAGCACTGCCCATTCATGAATATTGAATACTCCAACAATTAAGACATTTTTTATTTGATGTGTGTTTTGAAATTGTTATCTACATATATCTTGAATATATCTCAGTAGATAGACTCTTGAATATTTTATCCATTTTGTAATGATTTTGAATGGAGTTTCCTTTTCTATTATTTCTCATGAATTTTGTTATTGCTAAATTGGAATGTTGATTTTTGTAGGTTTATTTTTTAATCCTACTACTTTACTAAAACTATTAGTGTCTCAATTGCTTTCTTTGTTGATTCTCTCTAATTTTCTAGATATATCACGTCATCAGCAAATGGAATATTTTTGTTTCCTCTTTGCCTGTGTTTGTGCCTCTACTTTCTTTTAATTTTTATTTAGAATCATGTCAACTAATATCTGAAAAAGGGAATAACTGTGATCTAACTGCATATTTATTTGGAAAACATCTAAGCTTCTGCCATCGAATAAAATGCTAACTTTTGGCTTTATATATATCTTCTTTTCATTTAAAAAGTCTCATAGTCTGTAATCATTTTAATGCAAAAATGAGCATTGTATTTTGTTATAGTCTTTTGGGGGGACATTTATTTACCTAATAGTATTGTTTGTGGTGTTTTGGATTCTATTTGTTTTCTTGATGTTGAACTAGCTTTACTATAAATCCAATTTGATCATAGTGGATAATTTTTGGATATGTAACTAATATTATTTTGTTTTTTCCAGAATTGTATTAAAAATTTTTGAATTAATGATACTATGGTTCTCTTTCTTTGTTTTATTTTGTATCTTTATGTTTTTACCCTCCTATCCTACTTTGGATATTAAGACAATATTTGTCTCATAAAGAGAATTTTGTAGATTATTTCCTTTATCAATTTGCCAATATTAATTGTTCTTGAAAAATATGGTTTAAAAAGTATCACATGCTTATTTTGCATCTTTTGGTTGGTTGGTTTTTCTAGGTTTGCAAAACTTGCATTTTCAGTTCATTAATCATTTCTATGTATATTCTGTATATGTTCTCCTATGAGATACTTTACATTTTCTTCTATTCTTGCAGTCTTTTGGATTTGTTTTGTTATTTCTTGATTTCTCATGGAGTCATTAATTTCCATTTGGCCAATTCTAATTTTCAAACAATTATTTCTATTGGTAAAGATTTATACCTCTCTTCCAATCTTTCCATCACTAGATTGTTTAATCCATTTACATTTAGAGTTACAATGCCAGTCTTGGATTTTCTTCCATTTATTTCTTCAGCATTGTTTTTAAAAACCCTTTTCCTTTTTTTCAAGACAGTATCTTTTTCTCATTTAACCTAGTTGAAAAAGCTGTCTATACTTGCCTCCATTTCCTCTCCTTTTGCTCACTTCTCAACCCTTTGCAGTCTGGATTCCAATATCATGAGTCAATTGAAATTACTCTCTCTAAAGTTATGAAAGATCTCTTAATTGCCAAATCTCATTTTCCGTTTTCATTTCTAATCCTCCTCAGTCTAAATGATACATTTGATCCTGTTGCCTATCCTTACCTCTTGGATATTTTTCTCCTAGATGGGTTTTTGTGATACTTTTTTCTCCTGATTCTCCTCTTGCCCATCTAACTGTTCCTTCCCAGTATTCCTGACTGTTTAATCATTCTCATTACCTCTTAACTGTGGGAATTCCCCAAGGTTCTGTCCTTGGCCCCCTACTCTTCTCTTTCTATGCTCTAGGATGACTTCATCAGCTCACATGACATTAATAATCAACTCTGTTCATGACTCATCTCACCAATCACCAGTTGGACACTTCAAACTGGATGCCCCAGAGAAATCTCAAACTCAATATGTATCCCTGGTTTATGTGTCTCCCCGTTTCACTCCATTCTATATACTCCTGACAAAGTGATTTTCATTTAGCTCAGGTCTAACCATGCCACTCTTCCACTCAATAAATCCCAGTGGCTCTCTATTGCTTCTAGGTTAAAATTAAAATTCCTCTGCTTAGCATTTAAAGTATTTCAAAATCTCACTCTAATCTATATTTTCAGACTCTTTGACCTTTGCTCAACCTTTTGCGCTAATGTTGTCTATGTTCTTGATACACAACACCCTCATCTTCAAGGTCTCTGTCTCACATGTCTTAAATGTACTCTTCTCTCACTTTCATTCACAAAATCCTTTTTCTTCCTTCAAGAAGCAGGTCAAATACTACCTTCTACATGAAGCACTTCCTGATAGCCCCATCTACTAGCTACCAAACGACTTCATGTTTATTTATGGTCATATGTTGATTGAGTAAATCAATGAAGTCATGCCAACCCACTTAAAGTAAGTGATATAAGGCCCTTGTACCTTAACCAGGTGAAAAGAATCTATTTCAATCATCATGGACTTTAATTTCAATTAAGAGGTCAATCTTGGGCTTTAGATTAAGTGAGAAAAATCCTTGGAACTGGAATGATGCACAGAAATTGTGTTTGGATTGGAAAGGGAACTTGGTCACTCCCTAGGGCAACCCCGAAGTTATCTATAAATTATCAAGATAGTTTAGAATCAGAGCCATTCCTGAGATTAGAGTCAGCATGGTGTTCCAGTAAAACTCCTTGGGAGAAACCACTTGGGGCAGGGAAGTGGGAGGGGAGAATTCAGCTTTGCTCTTAGCCTAGGTTTCTACCCTGTCCCTCCATTATGGTTAGAAGAACTTTTGAACTTCAAATAGTCTGGAGGATTTTGGACTTTTCATTTTCCTTTCAGCACACTGACATCTCTAGATCAGCAGGGTCTTCTTTGGGAGCTAAAGAAAGATTGGGCTAAAATTCCTAATTTCACAAGGCATTCAGCATAAAAATTATGCAATGACTAAAGAGAAGTTCTTGAGTCCATTTACTAAAAAGGAGGAAAGGATTTCCAGCAGCCAGGAGATGTGTCACCCCCTTGAGCATGTTCTTTGTAAACTTGAAGTATATTTTCTCCTGAATTCTGTGTTTACATAAGGGAGAATATGTCATAGACTTTTTTTTTAAGGAGGTGTTTTGTGATAACTTTTCATACTATATCAATGGATTACTGTATCAGTAACTTAAAAGTTCAAGAGTGGCTGACTTAAGGATTCCCAGCTGGTAATATTGCAGAGAGCATTTCTTCTAGTCTGTTTCTTGACTTTGAACTTTATGTTAGTGCTGGGTTCTACATACATCTTGGTGTGTGTGTGTGTGTGCATGTGTGTGGGGGGGCATCTGGTCTGATCTTCCACTCTGTTATGTCCTTATGCTGCTTTCACAGCTTAAGTTAGGGACCTGTAAGCTTTTGGTGCATCCAGAGTATTGTTGGGGTTTTAACCCCCACATATAGCATTCAAGAAAGACAATACTCAACCCTTTAATCGATGCCCCAGACCTCTGAGGGGAAAAATCAGCAAATCTTTTTCCAGGGAACTTGGCTCATCTCTGTAAGTGGGAATTGGGATGAGACTTTCCAGAGTTTTATTGTGTGTGGCAAAAGAGGGAGTGAAAGATTTGGCCCTGTATGTATGGGGAGGTTCTACTTGTGTCAGGGAGGATGCTGACTTGGTGTAGCTAGAAGGGAGGCAGAATAGACATCTCTAGACTCTTCTCTCCATACCCAGTAGAGGCTTTCATTCTTGATAGGAGGGGAAGCAGAAGTTGGGGCTGGAGGGTACCACTTTGCTCTCCTCAGAGCAATGGGGTACTTGGCTAGAAGTATATGTATCTGATTCTTTAAATATTGTTTGTCTAGGAGAGATGATCAAGTTAGAGCCAACTTTTGACTGCTTTATCATTTTGGGGGTCAGGAGGCCCCAACTTTTATATTTTGACCTCTTACCCATTTAATACCAGTTCTACAATGAAAGTGCATAGAGAATAGCAAAGAAACCCATTTCTTCCAGTCATGACAAAAAAGAAATCAGAGAAGGTCTACATAGGAGAATACCTACCAGACAATACAGAGTGAAGGAGCTCTCCCATTGGGAGCAAGGCAACTCAGTTCAATCAAGAGGAAGGGTCCTGGATATCACCCAAGGGGAAACTCCCTGAAGTTTCTAGGACAGCAAGCTGGCAACATAGACATGATGAGAACTACCCTTTCTTCTCATGTCTTCCTAGTCTTTTCCTTCAGCAACCAAAAGTGGCAATGGTCTTTCATCATTGCTCTCAAAGCTAGAAGCTCATGCTTCTAGGTTGTGAACCTGAGTGACTGGGAGGATGCTGTTGTCTTCTGTAGGGAAGGGGTGGGACGTAAGGGCAATGTTTACAGGAAAATATAATTAGTGCTGTTTTGGACATACAGAGTTTAAGATATCTACTGGACATTCAGTTTCAGATGTCTAAAAGGTAGTTGGAGATGAGATATTGGAGGTCAGCAGAGAGATTGGGGCAGGATAGGTAGATTTGAGAATCATCAAAGAAAACTTCCTTGGGGAGATCTGAAGGGGAACTCCCACTTGAATATGTATGTGTGTGTATGCACACATATAAACATGTACACATCCACAATACGTATATGTATACATACATACATACATATATCTCCATTCCATGTGGAATGGAATTCATGTATTTGATTTCTCAAAGTAAAAATCTTTCTGGCCCAGACTAAACCTACCACAACCATCTCTCACCATGAGTGCATACTTTTTCTCTGTGAAAATGATCTTCAGTAGAACTCCCTTTCCCTGATGGGTTAAGATTCTCTTCTCCCCTTGTAATTCTCCCTACTAAGTACCTCCTCTTTGCCATCTCTCTCACTCTTCCATATTCCTTGTCCTTTCTGAGAGACCTTAGAAAGCATCATCCCTTCACTGTTCAGCCATTGACTTGATGGGGAGTGGATCACTCATTTTCTTGTCCCTCATTTTCTATATCAACATTCATGTAACCTCCCACTCTGTCACTCCTTCTGTTAAAAGACTTTGATTCACCTCTAAGGGGTCAGGGAATTTAGTTCACATTCAGCTCTTCCACCTTCCTTTCTGATTGTTTAAGCTCCACTTAAATCTTTATCCCTTTGAGTCCTTAAAATAAAAATTCCTTGCTGGTCCCTATCTAATTACTTCTTTTATTCATTTTCATTTTTGAAGCATTCAAAAGTTTCTTATTTTTTTCCATGCTCTTTAGGGAATCCACAGAATTTTCCCTTTCATCAGGCACTATTCATTCATTTTCCCTCATATAATATTTCCTAAGAGAGCTGTGAGGAATTTTGCTTATTCTTCTTGTTATCTTTTGGATCTTCTCTGTCAATTTATCTGTTTACATACTGCAGTGTTGAGTGTTTTTCTCTTGATATCTTTCTGGTTTAGCTTTTTTTTTCTTGCATTTCCAGTCACTCACTATAAGGGTGCCTCCCCCCAGTCCCTTTTGCTCATTATTGTACACTCAAGGCTGGCTGTATCAATGTGTTTTTATTAATGGTTAAATCTTGTGATGATAAAAATCTCTGTTTGGGACCTAACCATCTGTCCCCTCATTTCAATCAGTATTTACTTGACTAGAATTCCAACATAAATTACATTTTAAAATAGTTTCTCAGTAGCATGGCATTTTCTCAAGCCTCATTCTTCTTGATCTCTGTAACCTTTGACACAGTTGATCACTCTCTCCTTTTTGATACTCTCCTCTCCAGGTTTTTGGGACATGACTCTTTCCTATTTGACTCTTCCTTCTCTGTCTCCTTTGCTGATTCCTCCTCCAGATCAGGTCTTCTAACCATAAGTGTCCCTCAGGGTTCTGTCCCGAGTCCTCCTCTCTTCTCCCTCTATACAACTTCACTTAGTGATTTCATCTGCTCTCATGGATTTAATGACCATCTTTATGCTGATGATTCTCAAGTCTACCTATTCTGCCAAAATCTCTCTGTTGACCTCCAATCTCTCATCTCCAACTACCTTTTAGAAATCTTAAACTGGATGTTCAGTAGACATCTTAAACTCTATATGTCAAAAAGCAGAACTCATCATATATTGCCCTAAACCTTCGCCCTATTACCATAGAAGGCAACAGTATTCTTCCAGTCCCTCAGGTTCATAACCTAGATTTTGTCCTGGATATCTCACCATCTCATTCCCTATATCCAAGCTGTTGCCAAGTCCTGTCAATTTCACCTTTACAACATCTCTCCAATATGCCCCCTTTTCTCTTCTGACACTACCATCATTCTGGTATAAGCCCTCATCAACTCATGCCTCCATTACTACAATAACCTGCTAGTGGGTTTGCCTGCCTCAAGTGTCTCCCCACTCTAATTCATTCTCTTTTCAGTCACTAAAGGGATTTCCCTAAAGTACAGATCTCACCTTCTTACTCAAGAAACCCCAGTGGCTCCCTATTGCCTCTAGGAACAGATAAATACAAAATGCTCTATTTGGCATTCATAGCCCCTCATAACTCAGGCCCCTCCCATCTTTACAGTTACACCTTATTGTGTGACACATACTCTAAGATCCAGTGACACTGGCCTCCTGTTCCATGAACAAGAAACTCCACATCATGGCCCAGGCATTTTCTCTGGTTCTCCTTCCTTCATGCCTGAAATTCTCTCCTTCCTACACTTCAACTCCTGACCTCTGTGATTTACTTTACATCCAAACTAAAATCCCATCTTCTTCTCAAAGCCTTTCCCTATGCCTCTTAATTCTAGTACCTTCCCTCTATTAATTATTTCTTATTTATCCTATATGTAGCTTGCTTTTAAAAAAAATTTGTTTACTTTCTGTCTCCCTCTTTAGATTGTTTGCTCCTTTAGGGCAGGGATTGTCCTTTGTCTCTCTTTGTATACCCAGTGCTTAGTACAGTGTGTGGCATAGAAGAAGTGATTAATAAATGTTTATTATTGATTTACTGATTGATATAGATATAGATTTGGTATCAGACAACCTGGAATCAAATCTTTACTTGGCCCTTTCTTTCCTGTGAGATCTTGGGCGAGTGAATTTCCCTGCTCTCTGTTCTCTCAAATGAAAAAGGATATGGTTGAACTAGAAAAACCTCTAAGGTTCCTTCTATCTTTAAATTTATGATCTTTTGACTTCCATTGGTGTTACAAGCTTAAGCATTACTATGCTTATGCCACATTTGGTCCATATTCTTATATATATTTTAGTAGCATTCTTAAAGTCTGAACACTTGGACAAGGAATGTCTCATTCAACTTTTTATATCCTCTCATAGCCTGTCTGTTTCATCCCTTTGTGACCTGGGAATTGAGAGGAAAGATACTATTCTCAATGATAAGTGTAGTACTGATTAATTCCAGGTTAAGATAAGCTGTAGCTGAGCAACATCCTTAAAGAGGTCAGGAATTATTCCCTTTATCAGGCAGGGAACTATTGCACAAAAAAAGGCCTTGCACTTGGCCTAATAAGGATGCTAATTCTCAGGATAAGCAAGAGCCAAAGCCTTTCCTCACACCTTAGCACCCTCACCTTTTTTTTGGCATTTAAAACCCCTAACCATCTGGGCCCTTCCAACCTTTCCAGGTTTCTTATACTTTACTCCCTTTCCTACAATTTACAATTCAACTACTTGCTTCGCTCACTCCCTCATGTTCTTCCTCACACTTGGCATTGCATCTTCTGACTATGTCTTTGCACTGATTGACAGGCAGCATTTCCCATCAGTCTATTCTTTGGGTTGCATTCCATCTTCATCATGCCGTCATTCTCTCAAGTTCTCCCCCCATCTCCTACATTTCCCTGTCCTCAAAAAAGCTCATCATAAGGAAATATCATCATGCAGATTGCCTCCACTTTGGTACTCACATCTTACAGAACTCTTAGTAGCCTTTGATTGGAGGGCTAGGGGATAGAGCAAAAAAGTCCTCCCAAAGCCTCCATACAGAGAAGACCTGGCTGGTTGTATTTTTTGGATTGCCCTCCACTTCCATCATAGTCCCAGCCAAGCTCCACTTCCATCATAGTCCCAGCCAAGTACTGTCTTCCCTTCTTGCCTCCCCTTTTTAGCTTCCTGTTTAGTGCAAACTCCTTGAAGACAAAGGCTGTCTTTCTATTTCTTATTCGTATCCTCATTCTTAACATGGTGCCTGGCACATAGTAGGTACTCGATAAATATTTATTTTATTATGTTGTACCATACCCCATTCTTAGAATGCCCTTTCTCCTCACCACTACATTTTCACTTCCCTGGATTCCTTTAAGACTAAGCTCAAATCCCACCTTCCAGAGGAGCTCTTTATGGTTGCATCCCCTTGCCCAATTCCTTCCTTCCTCCCTCTGCTTGGTATTATATCTTGTATGTACACACCAGGTTAAATGTCATCTGTCTCATTAGAACTTGAGCTCTTTGAAGACAGGGATAGTATTCTTTGCCTTTCTTTGTATCTTCAGTAATTGGAACAGTGCCTAATACATAATACGTTGCTTAATAAATATTTGTTGATGGATTTATGGGATGGAGAAAGGAATAAGCATTTATTTAGTGCCTACTGTGTACCAGAAACTGTACTAAATGCTTTACTAATATTGTCATTTGCTCCTTACAACAATCCTGCCAGAAAAGTGCTGTAGTCATCCTCTATAACAGTGGAGGAAACTGAGGCAAACTGAGATTAAGAGTTTTGCTAAGGGTCATTCAGTCTGAGACCTAATTGGAACTCAAATCTTCCTGACTCCAGTGCCAGCACTCTACACACTATGCCACCTTTCTGCCTCAGAGTCTTCAACTAGGAATTCTCTGTTGTGGGGCTACAAAATTTGGAGTAGTAATGGCACAGAACACAGTTTGAACAGAGTGAGGATAGTTTGTTGTATTGTTACACAGAGTGAGGGGGCAGCCCCCAGAGTCCCTTCAAGGATGATGAAGGAAAAAAGTCCCCAGGAAGGAAATGTGATGGTGATAGGATACTGTAGGTAAAATGTTGGGACTGGTAAAATAATAAGATATAGTCTGGTAGACGACTATGAGGCATGATGGGTAGGGCAATCAATAGGAGAGACATCCACATCTTAATGAGAGAGACAGCTGTACAAGGAGTGTAATTTATTCCTGTGTTCAGAAAACATAATCATCTTGGCAGCAGGTAACTGGGTGTGACAAACAACCTTGGTCTCAGTTCTCCCATCACTGGAGTTTAAAAACCCTGGCTTTAGAGATTAGATTGAGTTTCTCCACTCCCCCTGAACCCTCACCCCATTTCTAGAGTAGCTAAATAGTTCCTCTTAAGTGATTTACACCTTCTCCCCCTCCCTTCCCCTCCTTTGCCTCCCCTAAGTAAGGCAGACTAATGGGGAGGCAGTCAGTCTGCTCAATTACAGTAGTGAAACTCCCAGGGAAGCCTCTCTCTTTGGTATCCCTTCCCCTCCTTCTCCTGACCCTCTTTCTGTCTCCCCTGGGCTTCATGCTTCGCCCTCCCTTGCCCTTCTGCAGAGATTTATAGAGGCAAGTGGTTTGAGAACAAATGAGCAGACATCAGGCTGATGTGTTCTGCATACTAATGACAAGATACTGCTTCTGTACCTAAGGGCAAAGCTGGGTCAGGCCAGTTTAACCATAAACTTTATTTATGGGTGTATTGTAGTGCAGCTGCAGTAGACCAGTCCTAGCTGTGAATTTAGAAATCTGTGCCTGTCTCTGCAGATATACATGTACACATAGACATATGCGTACATGGATATGTTGGCATGTTTGTGGGTGCACATACACAAATTAGAGGGAGGGGAGGACAGCAGCTGGAGTGCTTTATTTGCAGTCTTGTAAATATACAGTGGGGGGAAAAGAGGAAGGTGACAGTGGAGGTGGGGTGGGGTGACAGTGGAAGTGGGGTGTAGTGGGTGGGATCGAGGGCAAGACCTAGAGCGAGAGAGCATTCCTCATGGGCTGAGTTGCTATAGGATTTCGCCCTCTTCCTCTCACTTCTGGCAGCATTGTCAGAAGTGATGGTGGGGTTTCAAGGGCAGCTGGAATTAAGGCCCAGAATAATTTCATTATTTACCTCTCCTTGAGTACTTTTGAAATGTTAGAGAGTTCTTGTCCTTCATTGTAAAGGCAGTGTGGTATGGTGGACTTAGAGTGGGAAAGGCCTGGATTCAAATCTTTCTTTACATACAGACTTAACTTCTCTGTGCCTCAGTTTTCTCATATGTAAAAAGAGGGAATGGAACTCAATGACTTCTTAGGCCCTGTCCAGCTCTAAATCTGTGACTTTTCTATGTATCTTCTGGCCAGTTTCCTTGCCTCAAAATTCTCCACATTTCAGTCTATCCTTTATTCAGCTGTCAAATAATCTTAAAGCACAGTTTTGGTCATGGCACTTCCTGATTCCATAAATTCCAGTAGCTTTCTATTACCTCCAGCATAGAATATTAAAATCTCCTGTTTGGTTTTTAAAACCCTTTGAAACCTGGCAAGTCCCTTTCTAACCTTCTTACATCTGACTTCCCACCAGGTACTTTATGAGCCAGTGACACTTGACTCCTTCCTGTTTCTTGAACAGCCCAATCCATCTCTTGACTTGTTCACTAGCTATCTCCCATATCTGGAATTCTCTCCCTTCTCAACTCTATCTCCTGGCGTCCCTCAAATCCCAGCTCAAATCCTGTCTTCCACAAGATTCCTTTTCTGATAACCCCTAACTTCAGTACCTTCCCTCTGAGGATCTTCATTTTATTCTGAAGATCTCTTGTTTGTATATAATTATTTGTATTCCCCCCTTAGACTGTGAGCAAGGACTAGTTTTTGCTAGTCTTATTTTTGTATCTCCAGAGTTCAGCATGATGCCTAGCACATAGTAGGTGCTTAATAAAATGCTTGTTGATGACTTAATAGTGTCTTCCTTTTTTAGACTGGGGAACTTGAGTAGAGGAGAAATACTTGCTGGGTGATTGAAAAGCTCTGACCTTGGACCCACACTATCCATCACCCTTCCCTCCATAATCATTGCAATAAAATATGTTTGGTCTCTGTGTCAAGACTGTTTACTTTAGGTTAGTTAGAACAGGTACCAAGGTCATCACAGGACCTCCAACTGCCGATTGTAGATACTCAGTTAATTCATCTTTGTTTTATAGCCTCAGATTTCATTCCTAACTTTAACCAGCTATCTCCTGGAGATTTTAAAGTGTTTGAGGTGAAGGCTACTTAGACATCTAACTCCTATGGGTTTATAGAGAAAGGCAAGCACTCTCTTTCTCCTTCTTCTGCACCCCCCTCTCTGTCTCTCCTGTGTATCTCTATGGATAAAAATGAATGGATGTATGTCTATATGGATGAACATATCTATTTCTAGTTATCCATCCACCCATCTCTATTTCTTATCTCTCTCTCTCTCTCTCTCTCTGTGTCTGTCTGTCTGTCTGTCTGCCTGCCTGCCTGTCTGTCTGTCTATCATCTGGATGGCTAGATGGATAGAGATAGCTGTATAGATAGAAATAGGTAGATAGATGGATAGGTAGACAGGCAGATAAAGCATTTATTAAATACTTAACCATGTGTCAGACACAGAACTAAACACTGGGAATATAAATACAGACAAAGAAGACAGTCCTCATCCTTAAAAAGCTTATATTCTAATGGGGAAAAGCAACACATAAAGAGAAGCTGGAAAATTGGAGCAATAGGTGGGCATGGGAGGGGTACTAGAATATTCATGAGGCATCAGGATGCGAAGCTGGCTAGCAAGTGGCTTGGGGGCTGGGTTTGGGTTAAGATAAAGTAAAAGCTCACCCATCAGAACTTAGTGGTCCAGGGGCAGAGAAAGTATAGTGGACAGAATGGTAGACTGGGAATCAAGAAACAAAGGTTTGAATCCCAAGGCTATTTGGTGAAGGGCAAAACGTATTTTCTTGATAGTCAAAAAAAGATTCCCATCTCCAATTCAGAATCTACCTCGGATACTAACCATGTGACTCTAAGTAAGTCATTTAAGCTCTCTGATCTCAGTTCCTTCATCTGTAAAATGAAGATAGTAATTGCACTTACTCCAAAGGCTATTGTGGTGGTCAGTATTGCAAACTCTTATATTCTCCATTGGTATTATTGTTATTATAATAGATGGTGAAACAAACCCAGAGAAGGAAATGACTTGCCATAGTCACACATAGCCAAGACTCAACCCACATCTTCTGATGTCCAAGTTCAGTGGTCTTTCCATTATTCCCTGCCACTTCCTGGGAAGCTATGGTTAGTAGCATTATTTAGACTGTTGAAGTTTAAAAATTCACTGAGACTTTTGGGATATCCTGTAATGTCTATAAAGACACTCTCTCTCTCTCTCTCTCTCTCTCTCTCTCTCTCTCTCTTCATCCACAATCTATCCAGGGAAACTATCTACCTTTCTCTCTGTCTGTTTATCTTTCCTATCCATTTATTTATCTATCTATCCATCTATCTATCATATCTGTCTATCCATTATTAGGTTATTGTTGTTCAGTCACTTTTAGTTCTGTCTGACTCGCTGTGACCCTATTTGGGGTTTTCTTGGCAAACACATTGGAGTGCTTTGCCATTTCCTTCTCCATTACTATCAGGTAGGTTGCTGGGGCAAGGACCTTCTACTCTGTCGGGAAAACCTTCAGAAATGCATGCTGTGATCATGTATCAAGAGCATTTATACACAGAAGACCACATCTTGATTTTTTTTCAGTGTATCTGTCTGTGTATTTGTTTCTTGTTCAAAACATCCAGAAGCTGGTGCTTTATTCTTTGAAGATTAAAGGATACAGTACTTCTAATCCAAGGAGTGGGATTTTGGGGTCAGGAAGGGAGCTGGACTGTAGTCTGGGCATCAGCACAGCAGGAAGCCTGGGGGGCCTAAGTCATAATCTTTTCTCCATCTATGCTCAATCACTTGACTTTTTGTGCCTATACTACATGCTGGAGAGTGAGGTGATGGTAAATCTCTACTACCTGCACCAGGAATTCTAGAAACATTTACCAGGTAACTTTCACCTTTAGATACCTATTTGCTTTAACGTAGTAAATACAGAACAAAACAAAATGACACACATACCGAAAAACAAAAACTTATTGAGTGCTTTTTCAACAATACCCACTATGTGTAGAGCACCAAACTAGATGCTGAGTTGGGAGGGGGGGGGGATATACTTTTGAGAAAACAATTGAGCTTCAAGGGGCTCAGAGCTTGGTAGAGTACAACTCAAAGGTAGATAAATTTAATGCATAATAATATGAAAGAAAGATCGTTGATTTGTAGTTAGGAGATCTGGATTAATTCTGGGGTCTGGTATCTAAGTATCTGTTACTACAACTTTACTTCTTAGTGCAAACCAGTTGCTGATCTTTGTCCGTGGTGTGAATTATAATGGAATGGTAGAGGGTGCTGGCCTTAGTGTCAGAATGATCTGAGTTCAAATTCCATCTCAGAAATTTATTAGCTGTTTGATCCTAGGTGAGTCACGCAATCTCTCAGTGTCTCGGTATCCTTATCTGTAAAATGAAGAGAGCTGAACTGGATGTCCTAGAAGATCCCTTCCATATTTAATATCTAGGATATTCTGGTCCTATGAAATCAGAGGTTTGGGCAAACAGAACGAAACAACTGGTATCACCTGTTTCCCATAGTCCTAGAAAAAATACTTTCTAAAGAGCTATAGAAATGTGAGGAGCTATTCTGACTACTGCTACTGCAAACTGACTTCTCTGTCATGTAAGTCCCTCTGAGGTAAGTAAGAAAATGAGACAGGTTGGCAGTTGTTGATGTCTGAATGGTTAAAATGTTGACCTTTGACTGTCTGATGGGGGGAGGCCATTGGTTCCTTTGCTGCTAGGAACCCCATGATTATAGTAGTAGTGTTTTACTTGCAAAAGGAATTTTATGCAGTATATTACTACTACTACTACTACTACTACTACTACTACTACTACTACTACTACTACTACTACTACTCCTACTCCTACTCCTACTCCTACTCCTTCTACTATTGCTGCTACTGCTGCTGCTGCTGTGGCTTCTGCTGTTGCTACTACTACTACTACCACTATAGAAGTTGGTAGTTCAGTGGATAGAGCACTAAGCCTGAAGCCAGGAAAACCTAAGTTCAAATCTGGCCTCGGACACTTACTAGTTATGTGACTCTGGGCAAGTCACTTAACCTTGTTTACATCAGTTTCCTCATCTGTAAAATGAACTGGGGAAAGAAATGGCAAACCATTTCAGTATCTCTGCCAAGAAAACCTTAAATGGATCACAAGGAATTGGGCACAACTGAAATGACTGAACAACCACAAAAACTGTCACTACTATATAGCATTATGTAGTATCCATACCATGCTAAATCTGTACAAATATTATCTTCTTTCATCCTGGATTACAAACCAGAGAGATAGGTGCTATTATTATCCACATTTTATAGTCGAGGAAATTGAGGCAAATAATGGTTAAGTGACTTGCCTTAGGTCACAAGTTAATAAGTGTCTGAGGCTAGATTTGAACTCAGGTCTTTTTGACTCTAGGCTTGGTGCTCTCTATTCACTGAACCCCCTACCTAGATGTAAGATCCATTGCTAGCTCTCTTAAAATGTACATTTCCTTTTACAAATGGTCTTTTGCAGAAGTTCTGTCTTTGATTTGGAATGGAACTGAGTTCCCAGATTCTTTGATTAGGAGAAAGGGAACGGTTTTATAGTATGGGTTTAGACTGTGGCAGAGGGCTGAGGCATAGTCAGCTGGTTGGATTGGGGCAAGGCTTGCAAGAGAGGGGCCATGGAGGCTTGCTATACTGATGATTTCACTAACCTCATGCCACAAGATTCAGAGAAGAAGGCCTGGCCAGCATGACTGGGAGGGCTGAATGTTGGCACCTAGCCTGTCCTCTTAGCCAGAGGAAACAAACCAGCTCCGTATACTGAGAAAAGAGATGAGAGAAAGCAAACTGGGAAAGAGCATCTAGTATGTGGGTGGGGGCAGGGCAGGGTGCTAGAGGAAGCTTTACACAAGACTTCCCTTGATGAAAGGGTACAACTAGTTCTCAGGGCCCCCCGGAAATGAATCTGGAAGAAAGTACCTACTATTGAATTCCTTCTTGGCTCCTTCTTCATTGTCTAAGATGCAAAATAGCCAGTCCAATTAAAAAAACAGCAGTTGAAAATATGCTGGTCACCACACAGCCAAGTGGTATATCTGGTTACTCCTAGTCCTGGGTAGTGGGGCTGCCTCACCTGTAGAGGTTTTCAAATGCTGGGAATAGAATTTTAGAGATGGGGTTCAGCAGAGATGATGGTCCAGATTTGTTAGGAGGGTGAGGAGGAAGTGGTGATGGTGGTGGTGGTGGAAGAGGAAGAGTTTCCTGTTAGGAACTCAGGAGCCCTGGAGTAATTAAAGTGAGGCATGAATAAGGAGAAGAGATTAGGTAATGAGATCAATGGGAAAATCTCCATCTGTCTCCACTACTATAGTAGTGGACCTGTGAGTGAGAGTGGGGTGAAACCAGTGGGGGAGGGGAGTAGTGCCCATACGAGGACTTGAATGGACAGCCTACCTGTCTCCAAACTCTCCACCACTGATTCAGAAAACACTTGTGGAAGTGTCATTGTGTGTGTTGTGTATATACATGCATGTACATATATTATATCTGTAATGGTAATTTAAATGGGGAGATCTTTCCCATTCATTAATAAACCCATGTGACCTGCTGGGTCACATGGAAGTCTGAATCACATGGAACCTGTGGTGGGAGGAGTTTGCTGAATGGGTTGTAGCAGGAAGTAAGACTCGTGAGGGAGTGCCCCCTGTGTTGTTATTGTGTATAGATTTCTTTGTTGCTATGATGGATTTGGTTTTCTGATGTTGGGATTCAACTTTCTGGTGTTTGAGTAAATGTTTTGATTCTGTTTTCCATATGGAGAGTCTGTTATATTTTGTAATTCATAACTGTGCTGGCATATTCATAGCTGCCATAAATGCTGTGAATATGGCCTTGGTGATATAATATCATACATAGATGTGTGCATATATAGATAAGTGTGTCCATATGCAAATGTATACATATATATGTATATATTGAAGCTATAAAAGTTTTCAACTGCACTAAGACTATTGGGACATCCAGTAATGGACATAAAAATCTGTCTATCTGTCTGTCTATCTATCATCTATCTATCTGTCTGTCTGTCTGTCTGCCTGCCGGTCTGTCAGTCTATCCATCTGCCTATCTTTCTATCTATCATCTTTCTTTCTTTCTTTCTTTCTTTCTTTCTTTCTTTCTTTCTTTCTTTCTTTCTTTCTTCCTTTCTTTCTTTCTTCCTTTCTTCCTTCCTTCCTTTCTTTCTTTCTTTCTATCTATCTTATCTATTAAAGTTCTAATCTGTGATTTCATTAATATATTAATAATTATATATATTAATATTAATATATTAATAATCCATTGAAGAAACTTTGTAATGTACTAAAGGGAAGATTGGTACCTTCTTTGTGTCTTTTAGTCTTAGAGAGTTTAGTAAGGACACATAGTTGTTAAATGATTTGCTCAGGGTTACACAGTTAGTATTTTTAAGAGTGGGATAGAAACCCAGGTCTTCCTGATTCAGATCCCAGCTTTCACTTCACTACTCCATGATACTGGGCAACTTGCCTTGCCATGATCTAAGAATACTCTTACAGGCCACCAGCTTCATCTTCTTCAAGGGTTTGCAGAGATTTCTGGAAGTTTATTGGAATCCCGGAACCATTTGCATGAGTAGAAGCTTATTGGGTTAGGGGTAGGGTAGAAAGTATCAAAGGAACTGAAAAAAAAAAGGGAAAGGGGTGCAAATATTCCCAGCAAGTATTCGAAGAGATTCACTGAGTGGTGTATGTGTAGGGGAGAGAGTGGAGAGGAAATGCTGCCTTCATTCTGAGGTGATTAGAATTTAGTCTTTCTAACATAGTTTGGACTTGGGGCTAAGGTCTTCCCATTGAAAGAAGGGCAAATCAGTACAGTTTCTCAGTTGTCTAAGTGGCCTTTCTGTTTGATAGCTGGATGGAGAATGTGGTTCTGTTTGAGGATAGAGATGAAGACATATTGACTAGTCTAAGGCATGTGGCTCAGGCAGTTTCATGCCAAAAGAGTTATGATGTTGCTCCAAAGCAGTAGCAATGGAAGGGAACAGGAGCAGAATGGCGTCTCTGCAAATGGTAACTAATAAGTCTCAAAAGCTTCACATTCTTATGGGAACAGATATAAGATGGAAGGGAGAAGCAGCAGAGTCTCTAGATCATTCTAGGAACTGCAGATGTTCTCCTGTGGACTCCAGCAGGAGGAATTTCCAGGTAATGACACAAAACAGATAGCACTGAAGTCAAAAATCAATCCCCACCTCACCCTGTAAGTTTTCTGGAAGAATTGTACTTTTTCCCACCAAATGACTGAGTCTGTGGGGGAAGGGAAGAGAAAGGTCATTTACTAGGCATCTACTATGTTCTGGGCATTGTGCTAAGCACAATTTTTTTTTTTTTTTTACAAATATTATCTCATTTGATCCTTACAGGTGCTTTTATTATCCCCATTTTACAGCTGAAGAAACTGAGGCAGGCAAAGGTTAAGTGACTTGCCCAGGATGACACAACCAGTAAATGTCTGAGTCTGGATTTAAACTCAAGACTTCCTGATTCCAGGCCCTATCTACTGCATTCCCTACAGGAAATTATATCCATTTTTGTATGAGAGTGACAGTGTATGAGAATGATTTTATTAGATTTGTTGCTATCAACTTTGCTGTTTTGTTCTAGTTAAATACTTTGCTATTTGATGAATAGCCTCTGCCTAGTCCATTGGTAGAAAATACATGGGATAAAGGTAAGTACTGATAATTACCCCTGTATTATGTGATTCCAGAGTTAAATAGGTTAATCACTACAATTATATTTAATATCTCTATGTTATAAGGGTTTCATAATATGCAAATGTGTAGTCATATATATATGTGTATATATACCTCTATGCACAGTTTTAATCGTTAAGTTAGTTTTCACTTGTCAATGTATTTATTGATTCTTTATTGTGTATAGGACTCAGAGGCTTAAAAGATTTCTCACAAGTGAACTGTGTAGTATGGCAGAAAGAACCTTGAAGTCTGAAGACCTGGCTTTGAATTATGGATCTGATGCTTACTAGCTGCATGACCTCGAGCAAGTCCCTTCTCAACATCTCATAGTACTTCATAAGTGCTTAATAAATGTCTGTTGACTGATAAACAACAGCCTCAGTTTCCTTACCTCTAAAATGAGGTAACATACTACATACCTCATGGGGTGTTATGAGGAAAATACTGAATAAATCTTATACGTGAGAAAATTTTGTTCCACATGCCTCTACTTAATAGTTATTGGTCAGTAAGATTTGTTGAGTGTCTAGTATGTCACTTCAGGCATGATGCTAAGTACTTGGGATAAAAAGGAAGGCAAAAGACCATCCTCTTCTCAAGGAGCTCACAGTCTAATGGGGGAAGACATGAATAACTATATATGAACAGGCTATAAATAGGATAACTTGGAAATAATATGGAGACAGAAGGCCTTGGAATTTAAGGGAATCAGGAAAAATTTCTTGTAGAAGGTAAAATTTTAGCTGGAACTTGAAGGAAATCAATAAACTATAAAATGGGATAAAATAGAATATAAAAATAATTAAAATCATAAAGTATAAGAAGATTGGAAGGGTGGCAGAAGGTAGATTATGAGGGTCTTTGAATACCAACCAGAGGGTTTATATTTGGTTCTGGAGATGATACAGTTACTGGAGTTTATTAAGTAGGGAGACCTATTCTTTAGGAAGACCATTTGACAACTGAGTGGAGGATAGAATGGAGTGGGGAGAGGTCTGTGGCAGGGAGACCAATCAGCAGACTAATTCAATAGTCCAGGTGTGAGGTAATGGGGGTCTGCACCATGGTGGTGGTTGTACTAGAAGAGAGAAGAAGACATATACGTGAGAAGTTATAACTGTAATGTCAGTTTGAAGCCTTGACCACAAATTGGAGAGAGTGAGGATGACATCTGAGTTGCTGGCTGGGAGGATGGTGGTACCCTCAACAGGAATTGGGAAGTTAAGATGACAGGAAGGTTTAGATTTATGTGCTTGGGGAACAAAAGAGCACTAGACTTGAATTCAGAGGATAATTGTTGAAATTCAGGCTCAATCTGAACTTACTAGTTGGACAATCTTGGACAATTTGCTTAACGTCTATGGGTCTCAGTTTTCTGATTTGTAAAATGGGGATGCTCCTGCCCTGCCTGTCTCACAGGGCTGTTGTGAGTATCAGATGAACTAAGGTATGGGAAGCCCTTTGTAAATCACTATAAATACTATAAGCATATGAGTCGTTGTTGATACAGTCATTAATTCCAGACTTTCTACAGACAACAGTGGTTTCATTCACTACCTACTATTTGCAAAATATTATTCTAAGAGTGCAAGAATTACAAAGACAAAATGAAACAGCTCCTAGTTCTCAAGGAATATTATATATATGTATATATACACATATACACATGTGTACATATACACACATACATACATTCATACATTCCATTGGCAATATCTAGTTATAGACATTGAACGATGCTGTTAAATTTTTGCTTTCCCACAATGTGTTATACGTTTGGTCAGTGCTTAATCAACACTGGCTGGCTGGATGTATGGCTAAACTCTATACAAAGGGGATATGCACATTTGAAACATGGCCATCTTCAAAAGACCTATGGTATGGATCCTTGACTGGTGCTGGTTGCAACTCTTGCAAGTGGAAGTAGAAGGTTCTGTAGAACCTCCCCTCACTTGGTGACTGACACAGTAGTGAAGGGTCTCTCTGAAGTTAGCTATGTTGGTTTCTGCAGAAGAGTTCCTCAGACAATCCATCATCTAATCCTTCCTGACTTAGTGGGACAAGCAGAGCTTGTGATTGGCTGGTATAACTCGAGAACCCAAAGTTACCTCCAGCTACAATCAATAATGTGGTGGAGAAAGGCATGAGTGGAGGCTATATACATAGTGAGTACGTTCTCATTTGAGGATGAAGAAAATGGTGATGCTTTCTCTAGCTATTTGGAGACATCTAGGTGGTGCGATGGATAGAGTACTGGGCCTGGAGTCAGGAAGACCTGAGTTCAAATGTAGTCTCAGATACTTACGAGTTATGTGGTCTTAGCTTTTATATGCCCCTATTTCCTTAAATGCAAAATGAGGATCATAATCGCACTTACTTCAGAGTTGTCATGAGGATCAGATGGAATAATATTTGTAAAGCGCTTAGCACAATGCCTGACATGTAATAGGTGCTTAGGAAATGCTAAGTTCTTTCCTTTTTTTTTTCCTTCCTTCCTTCCCTTTCTCTCTCTCTCACCTTCCATTCCTCCCGCCCTCTGTCTCTCCCTTTCTCCCTCCTTCCTTCCTTCCCTCCTTCCTTCCTTTCTTCCTTCCTTTTTTCCTTCCTCTCTTTGTGGGTGTAGATAAAACATCTGATGAAATAGCCAATGTACCTCCTTCACGCTGCATTAGATGATTTTAACCAGATCTATGAAATTCAACTCTTCCTATTATAATGTATCCAGAAGTTATTCTTGCCTAGTTTATCAGTTCATCAAAAAGATTGAACAAAACTTCACTCTAGCCCGGAACTGCCTCTGATTAACCCCTCCTACTCACAGTTCCCTCCCTTATACAATGAGAGGTTTAGATGAAGTGATCTTTCAGGTCCCATAAGAAATGTACTGTAAAGAACTCTGGAGTAAGAGGACTTGGTTTTAAATCCTGGTTCTGATCTGGGATAAGCTGCTCAAACTTTCTGGGCCTCGGTTTCCTTATTTGTAAAAATAAGGTAGTTTCAGTAGATTACGTTTAAAGTGTCCTCTAGCTCTAAATCTATGATCCCACATTTGGGGATGAAAGAAAGGTCTTTCTAAACCCCATATTCACCCTCTTTTTCTTTCCCTAAATGCACTAGAGTAGAGGCTTTTAACTTGGGGCCCATGAACTTCTTATTAAAAAATCTGTTTTGATAACTGTTTTATGACATAAATGGCTTCTTTTATAAGCCTATGGATTTTATTTTACACATTTATATTCTTCTGATGAGTTCATTGGCTCTACCAGACCACCAAAGGAGTTGTAACAACCACAAACAACACCAAAAAACAAGGAGCTTTGCTCTGGACTCTGCCTTTGAAAGCAAAGATTTATTTACAAAGTTCAAGGGAGACATTAATGGAGGATCTGGAATATATTGGACTAGGGTGCTGTGGATGGATCAAGTTCATCTCTGGCCAGATGGCATCTAAGTAGTCCAGTGGATAGAGTGTTGGCACTGGAGTCAGGAACACTAATCTCAGATATTTACTGTGTGACTCTGGGCAAGTCACTTAACCACTATCCACCTCAGCTGTAAAACAGGGACCATAATAACACCTGCTGCCCAGGATTGTTGTGGGAATAAAATAAAATAATATTTGTAAAGCACTGTGCCTGACACATAGTGGGAACTTAATAAATTCTTATTCTTCTCCCTTCCCCTCTCCCCATGTAGACAGATAGGATTTACATGGAAATAATAGTTCCTGGGATAGAGCAATTTGGATCTGTCCAAAGGTGTGCATCACTGGCCATCCATGAACACCCAGATTAATATTTTGCCAGCTCTCAATGAACTCTGGCTTCCTTTAAGGGATGCCCCCATTCCCATGGTCAGTGAAGAGCAGGAGGTAGTGTATTAGCAGAAACTTTCTTCTGTGTTTCCTCTCAGGTTTTGTGCAAGGGGAATCTCAGTGCATCACTACAAGCCAGTTTGAAACATGACCTAGCTGCAGACATGACTTGCTTCTGCTACCACCTCCTTCTCTTTGAAGAGAAGAAGGAACCGGATTGATTTCCAAAGCAAATATGTCTTCCCTCAAAATGTGGTGCAGTAGGATCTTTCTTCATTTTCCAGTTGTAACATGTCCAGTGGTGGGTGGTTTGGGGGTGGGGGCCTATCCTTTGGACTTCACGAAATACCCTGCTCTCCAATTTGTGTACGTGGGAGAGTCATGCCAATATGGTGACTTTTTGCACCCTCCAGTGTTGCACCTTTTTCCAGGAGCATCTTTTCTGAAAGATGGAAAAATGGTTACCTTTCTCTTCTCCCATGTCTCGATCTCCTCTAGTTTTCTTAGGTGCTTAACTAGTAATAGAGAGAAATTCCCCCATTCCCAAACTTAGGTACCTGTGGTCTTCAGGTAAATTGGTTAACACACTGAGTAAGACATTAAGCATTCTCTTAGGAACCTTCTCTTTCATCCACTGGTGTTTCTCTCCCTCCCAACCTTACCCCAAAGGCTTTCAAAACATTAAAACCTTTTTTCCTCTTTTTTTTCTCCCTACCCAAGCCAGTGAGGGCTATGCTGCTGTGGATGGATTAAGGATGCAGAATTAACCCATCACTTCCCAGGTTGCTTAAGCACAAATTCATGACATTAGTATTGGGGGCAAGGAAAAGGGATGAGAATCCAAGGGTTAATACTGTTATAGTGGGAAAGTTATCTGCTTTGTTGTAAAACAGAGCCTCCTAGCACTACAGAAGGGAGCTATTAGCATGTAAATGTACTTTGCCCCCATGCTTTTTAATGTTTTACTTCTCTTAATTGCCAAAACCGGTTGTAATTTTCTGAGCACTGCTGGGCTTCAGAAAAGCAGTTTCCTCCAAAAGGGGCTGTCACAGCACCTGGGCTGTTTTTTGAATTCTAGTTTTATTAACCAGTTGGGTACAGGTTCTCTTCCCACCCTTTTCCTGCCCCTTAGAGAAAAAAGATGCCAGGTTGAAATTTCTGGTAAAGGAATCCCCTGAACTTTCTCCCAGTATTTAACCAGTTAAATCTAACATCTTTTTTGGGGGGGAAGGGGGGTAGAGGGAGGGAAGAATATCCAATAAGGAGCAGCAAATCAGTTGTCTCATTTGGTGCAGAAGAGGGTGTGGGAATGAATCCTGGGTAGATGTCTCTGGTTGAAAGAAAATGCTTCTTAAAGCATTTGTAAACTTAAGTTGGATTGGGCCAGAGCAGAATATCTCAGTTATATGTATGAAGGAATGATGGAAAACTGAGAAATAGAATCCTTCTGAAGACAAGGTTAATGCTCCCTGGAGCACCTACGCAAGCCAGAGCTTTAATATATTTTCAGTCAAAAAATATACACGTATGTATGACGTCCATTGACAGCATTTCTATCCCCTAAAAACTTTGTGAAATTCATTTCCCTCTGGGAGATTGTAGGTGAGAATTTAAATACATCTTGAATTTCTCGCAATATTAATGCTTGGACCTAGAAAAATCAAACCTCTTTTGAGATTAGTATATTAACCAGAAGTTCATGGAGAGATTTCAAGGGCTCTGAAAATTTGAATTAATATCTATCTATCTCTATATATCTTCATTTTCACTAATCTCTAACTGAAATTTTCATTAACCATTTAAAAGCATGTAATGGGTAACAAACATTCTGAGAAAGGGGTCATAGACTTCCTCAGACTGCCAGAAGGGGCCATGACATAAAAAAGTTAATTTGGAGAAGCAAATTCTGGTCAATTTAATTCAATAAATGTTTATTAAACACCTGTTATGTGCTAACACCATGAATACATTAGGGGTTACAGAGACAAAAGTGAAATAAATCCCTATCCACCAGAAATTTTGTCATTTTTTTTTTTTGCAAAATCTTGGAGGTGGGAGGGACATAAACATCTTGGAAGCACCTAATCTATTCTGGAATTTGTTTTGGACTTTAAAAAATATGTGAGCTTTGCATATATTTCAGATGTCAGGGCTTTTGCTATATAAATGTTTGTTGAACCCATTTGAAGTAAAAAAAAAATCACTTTTAGTAGAAGCATCCAACAATCACCCTGATTGGTGCATTTACCATATTCTAACCTAGATATACAGAGTGGGCAAGAAACCTCTAGCATGATGCCTTGATCCTTTAAGAGAGGTTTGTCATTAGGCACTGGACAAAACCCACACAGGATGAGAAGTCATGGAAGGATTACAATCTGTATTGGGAAGGTGTTCCCATTAACAGCACAACAGATCCATTGAAATAAATAAAACAATACTTCCTCCATTAGCACAGATGTGCTGAAAAGGAATCAGAGAATGATTAAGGTGTCTGAAAATGGTTGACTTCACTCTTAGAAGGCTTCCTGGGGGAAACAAGGATCACAAGACATTTTACTGAAACATGAAAAGATTTTTGGTGGAGAGCTAGAGGATAGTAAGTGGACAGAGAAAAAAAGAAACAAACTCGGAGCTTCACTAGCCTGTTCTCCCAGACCTCAACTCTCGAACCAAATAGTCTGATTTTTGAAACCTCAAGACTATTACTTTTTCACTGCTGAAGGTACTTCTCTGTCAGAGTTTACAACTTGTCCCTTTTCCTCTAAAGATGATCTTGAGGAGGTGCTGATGGCCCATGTTGGAACTAGGCTGACTCTCAGAAGTCAGACACAGACTATTGGCTGTCTATTCTAGGGAGTGCTGGAGTGAGCATCTCCTACTGGCTTAGAAGAGCTGATTGTTAAATTTTCTGTATGAACATTTACTTTTCAAAAACAGGCAAATGCTACAAATCAGGACTTGATTGATTGTTTGATTAATGCTATAGACTTAAGAAATGGATGAAGAAACCATTAATAAGGCAAATTAAACTTAAAAGCATGTCCTGCCTATATACTCCCCACCTTTCTCCCTCTCTACAGAGAGTTGATTGTTAAACTTTTGCCAGCACACAGCTGCATAATGGAAGTTTTTCCACTTTGGGAGAACCTGTTTTAAGTTTGTCATCTGTTGATCTTTGAGAATCCATTGATAGTGTGGTATAGTAGATAAGAATGAGGGACTGCGAGGCAGGATAAAGGGATTCAAATACATTATCTGACACTCACTAGCTGAGTAATGCTGGGGCACATTACTTCAATTTCTCAGCCTCATTTGTAAAATGGGGATAATAATAGCATTCACATCACAAGGTTGATGTGAGATAAATGACTTTGCAATCCTTAGTATACTATATATAATAAATGTAGCTTTTATTTTCATTAGTTGAAGTAGCCTAACTTTCCAGACCAAATTTATATGTATATACATATATGTCTATATCCATCCATCTATCATCTATCAATCTATCATCTATCTATCTATCTATCTATCTATCTATCTATCTATCTATCTATCTATCTATCTAGTCTTTTTTCTCTTTCTTCCTATGTCTGTTCTCTCTCTCTTTCTCTCTCTGTCTCTTTCTGTCTCTCTCGGTCTCTCTGTCTCTGTCTCTCTTTCCTACATACATAGTTGTGTCTCCCATTGTAATGTAAACTTTCTGAGGCTAAGGACTGGACGCTTTTTTTTTTCAGGGAAAGTGCTTTCTAAATATCCTGGTGCTTAGCAGTGCTTTAGTAATTATTTCATAAATGCTTGTTGATTTGACTTCTGCAGGCAATGACTTGTCAAACATCCTTCCTTTCAGCCGGTCCAAGACTCAAAGAGGAATTCGTGGAGAGATAGTAAGTTTTAAGGGAAAGAGAAGGGGATTTGAAATAGGTGCATTCTGAAGTCCCCCTCCAGTTCTGACATTCTCTCCAAGTCTGTGAATTCCTTGCAATTTCTCGGGCCTCCAGTTACCCCATAGAAAAAGCCTAGCTCAGATGGGCTAAGTCTCTCTGCTGTCCCTAGGCCCTTTCCTTGTGCACATCCAAACCATCCAGTCCTTCCCCTCTCTGACAATTTTAACTTGTTTCCTTCAGAGGCAACACGACTTCTCTCATTGATGGAATTCACTTGCCCACAATGCTCCCATGGCAGAGTTTCCCCACATACACCTCTCGCCCCCCTCCCTGCCCCCACCCCCACCTACTTCTACTGTTTGTCCTAGGTCCAGGGGCTGAGCCTGAACCGCCCCCTCTGCTCTCCCCCTTCCCCTCCCCCCCACCTTTGGGGGAAGCATTTTGCATAACAATGTCTGGTCCATGCTGCCTGGAGATGCCCTCTTGCTATTAGGACCTAATGAAAATGTAACCATATTTAACCCCCCACAGTCCTTGATTAGGGAGAAAGAGTCTAAGTAGATTTAATTCCTTTGTATGATAAGCACCATACTCTCCATTTGGATCGCTCCATCCCCTTTATCTCTTGAGAGAGTCAGCAAAGCTTGCTCGGCTAACTCTAACCTCTCAGCTGTCCAGGGCACAATGGGGAAAGTATCTTTTGTGGCATTAATGGCTTTGGGGGGGGTGGGGAAGGGGGGAGTGTATGTGGTGTTTGGTCGGGGGGGCAGTTGAAGAGGAGGAGAACAATGTGTGAGAAGCTGAGGCTGTGGGTTTCCCACACGGACCAATATGTCCCCCCACACCCCCCTCTGGGAGAGACAGCTCTGCAGCAGGCAGCGCACAGCTGATCCTTCCTTGATTGGCTTTTTTTTTTTCATTGTGCTCTCAAGGGATGAAAATCCTTTTGTGGCGTGAAAGGAGAGGCGTTCCTGTCGTCCCCTGCCACGGACTGATTGGCGGTGTCACAAGATGGCCAAATCCACCCGGATTAATGTGTGGGTCGAGGTGTGTGTGTGTGTGTGTGTGTGTGTGTGTGTGTGTGTGTGTGTGTGTGTGTGTGTGTGTGTGTGTACTTCTGTCCCCTTAGTGCATGGATGTCTGCTTCCCCAATGGGATGGGGAAAGCACAGTGGACAATAATAATTTTCTTCATATTTATTTTTCCACTCCCTCCCCCCAATCCCCTTCTCTGATGCTGATTCATGTACCCCAGCATCTGCTAACTGGCTACCAGAAGCATCTCTCCTACTAGAAAACGTTTCCCTAGTCTCCAGGGATATAGGAAAGGGTGATGAGATATACCTCCTCAATCTTCTTGGCTCATAGAAGCAGAGATCTCTGCAAATGACAGCTGACACCTTGATAGTCCTGTCTAAAATGAAACAGTCCGGGGAAGCAAAATGAGACTTGGATTCTAATCCCACCTCAGCCAACAAGAATGTGGTCCTCTCAAATCTAGTAAGCGTTCAGTACTTCATTTTCTCCATCTCTAGTGGGGATAAGGTCTCCACCTGTCTAATCATCAGCTACTTTTCATGTTCATGAAGGGGGGCTTGTTCCAAATTAATTAGCAGGAAGAGGAGAAGAGGAAAGCTTAAATAAACAATCAGACCTAGACCAGTTGCTCCTCCACCAACAATCCATCCTCTTGCATTCTAAGCAGCCAATCATTTTGAATTCCTTGTGAGATCTCAGTTTAACCTGAGCCAACAAGCCAACAAGCATTTATTAAGCATTTCCTATGTTCCTATGCTAAGCACTGGGGAAAACAGAGAAAGGGAAGGCACCAGTGAGCATGCCCATGCTCGGTAGGGGAGGTGCCCTTCAGATGCCTACAAACAAAGACATGTAAAACAATGTCATACGATGTCAGACAAGTTCCAAGGGGAACAGGAGAGTTCACGGAATTATTCAAAGGGTGGTTGTCAGGATCAGATGTCATGGGTGACGTTCATCTACATGTAGATAATATGGTAGGAATGTTAGTTATTAATTTATCTAGGATGGTACCTGGGGAACAGTCTTTGTTGTAATGCAAATCCCAGGAAGAAGACAATTTGTCATCAGTTTTAGAAGTAGAACCATATATGTTTCTCTGAGGGTATATATGTGAGAGGAGGGGGAGGTATGGTGGTGATCAGAAGAGTCCCTCTTCTATTTAATGGGTTCCTAAATCAATCTTATGAGATTACATATGGCCTATTATATCTAGTCAGTCCTGGTCATGCTCTGGATAGTGACTTAGGAAAATTTAGCTCAGACTAGGTGGAAAGCCTTTAGGAAATATTGCTTCTACAACATTCCACCTTCTGGTGGCAAAGTCCTAAAAGTATTCTAGATGACCACTTCAATGATTTTAGGGCATTCCTGGACAGCCCTGATCTTTGGGATTTGAGAAATATTGGCAGAGGAAGAGAAAAACTAAAGCAAGATTTTTAAAAAATGTAATAGCTGCCTGAAGGAATGAAGGAATATGGAGGACAATGAACATAAGAAATCCCAAGCTTTGTCTTCACCCTCCTCCTTCTCTGCACCCCTCCTCTCCCATTCTCCACCTTGAAAGAACTCAGTCTTAAATTAACACTTTGGTCCATGTGATGGGGTTGGTTAATAGTGGGTTCTCTCCTTCATTCTCCTCCCAGCTGGACTTCTCTTTCTGGACTTCAACACCATGCCTCGTCTTCAGCCTCATGGAATTCTATTGCCCTGGAATCCGTCACTCCCCATGACCTCCTCATCTTGGAACATCCCTCTGGTCTGCCAGTCCCTTTCTCTCATTGGCAAATTCCTTCAAGGGCTTCCATTTTGTAGAAGAACTCAGGCCAGTCAACCTTCATTTCCCTTCTAGCTATGTTTCTGACTTTCTAGAATTCAAAACCATGAACCTCTCCTTGAGTACTTGCCCCTCCCCCCCAACTCTCCAGCACTAAATAAATACTTGTTGCCTTGGCTTTCCTGATGTAAAGCAGTGACAATAAGTAGGAGCTATATGGGGTATATCAGTGTGGTAGGTCGGATGACATTTCTGCACCATCATCAATCTTCGTTGTGTCATTTGTATTAAGGTAGCCTAGCTTTAGCATGCAACCTATGTAGGTGCTGGGGTCACTACCAAGAACCAAGTTTGTTCCAAATTAATTAGCAAGTTTGTAATCATTGTTCCCCCACTTGCCAGCCAGAATCTCTCTCTCATTGGAATTCTCATGAGAAATATGCCAGTTCTTTGCCCATTTGGCGACCTTTGCCTCGCTTATCTTTTTCTTTCTTTCCTTCTCTTCTCCCTAATCCCTAGCACCAGAAAAAAGCACACTACCCATAACAATTCACTCTTTGGTCCTCTAAGCATTCCCTGTCTAGAATATTAGGTACTATTCTGTCACAAATGTGGAGGGTCCCCATCATTTTCAGAATATAGTAAACAAAGGGCTATGCCGGGCCTACTATAGCCACCACTTATGACAGTGGGCCATTTTTCTGTGGCTCACAGTGTTACCCACTTTGCTAGTGGTTTTACCAGTTAGCTGTCTTTCAATCCAAGACTTTTTTCCATCATGTTTAACATTTTCTCTTTACTCATATCTATAAACTTAGTTTATGGATTGGGGGCTTGTACTTCATATTCTGGATATTGTTGGCAAGCCCTGATTCTGAGCGCTATGTCTAAGACTAGGCCCTATCTTCCACAGGAATTGTTTGTCCTTGTGTCCTGTCATGGAATAGGCCCTGAGGGTTGGGTTAGATCAGGGCAGACTGGACACTGGGTTGGGCATGGGCTAGCTAGATGTTAAGCCCACCACTCTGGGTCAGTCTCCTTACACTTGGTGGTGCTCAGGGCTTGTCTACTGTGGGGTTCTGAGGTTTCCCATGGGTAAGAGAATGAGTTGTTTCACCCGATGATTCCTACGAACCTTAGTTTGTTGCCTCTGTCCAGGTTTCTGTAATACACTGGATATCTTTTTGTGTCACCCAGGAATTATATTAAGCACTTTACAAAATTATAAATATTATCTCATTTGGTCCTCACAACCCTTTCCACTGAATCCAGTGAATCCAAAAAATATTTATTAAGTACTTACTATATGTTCCTGACACCGTGCTCAAAGCACTGGGGATAAAAAAAAAAAAAGAAAGATAGTCTTTGCCCTCAATGAGTTTATAATCTATTCTAATAACACACAAACGACTGAAAGGAGGTGGGGAGATCTTAATTAGAGACATGACTGGAGAAGCCAGAGAAATCCTAGAGTAGTATAGCCAGGTGAGAAATGAAATGTTGGAACTGAGCTCCCACCTTAAATAGAAGTTTGGAGCTCATGGCTCTATCCCCTAGTCAGAGGGACAGAGAGTAGTGATAAAGTGAAATAAGACTGATGGGATATTGCAGGATGACTAGGTTTTCCCTATAATTATCTTCCTGGGGCATAATCCACCTTTATTATCTCAGTTTTACAGGTGAGGAAACTGAGGCAGATAGTGGTTAAGTGACTTGCCCAGGGTCATATAGCTAGTAAGTATCTGAAATTCAAATTTGAATTCAGTATCTTCCTGATTTCATTGTTTAGCTAGGAATTTATAGCTGGTTCTCTTTGGGCTTCTTTATGATTGTTCATTCTGCTATGTTTTTAAGATCTTACTAGGGTATTTTGGGAGAGAAGATCCAGACTCAACAGATCACCACATTCCCACAATGTTCTTGTCCACTCTGCAGCTGCCAGGGCTCCTGCCACTGATGACTATATTTTCCACTGCTACTGGAGTAAACTCCATTAGCCACTCTGCCACCACAATGATCAGAAACACCAACCAGAGTTGATGCCTAAAACTTATTCTATTCTGGGGCCAAGTATTGACTCCTTATGTCAAATCTCCCTGAATGCTGCTGTGCCCCGCTTTGTCGGACCCCTGCCATGTTGGGGCCTGTGGATACTGTTACTACCCGTCTTGTGCCAGTGTATCTCTCTAACTCCACTTGTGTGCTGCTATAGATACTCCCCTCTTTTCCCCACTCACCTGCTGTGCTTCTACAGGCACTACCACTGCTGAAACCTTGGTGCTATCCCCCTTATGTGGGGTCATCAAAATGCCCTTATTTCCAGGGCTTGTGCACTGCTCCCATATGCTGGGGCTGACTGCTATTGCCCTGGCTATCTCTGCTTTAAGACTTTTTAAACTGCTGTAACCTTCTGACCTTCCATAGCAAATCATCTCTCTGCATTTGGCACAATTGTCCATCTCCTTAGATCCAGAAAAGACTCTGGACTACAGATCAGGATCAAATATTATCCTTTCAAGTTCCAACTCAGTACATAGACAGCTCCCTCCCAATCTACCATTCAGGCAGTTATGGACTGCACCAGAGCAGGAAACAAGGACAGATAATTCTCACAGGTGTTGGTGCTTAGCATTAAGTACCTCACTCAGGACCAAGAAGGTCCTTCCCACACCATCAAAGAGAACGGGAGTGAAATTTGACCCAAGGACAAGTTCAAGCCTACCCTTTTACCTTGTACTTAAGAGTCCCAAAAAAGTCTTTGTGGCACAGTTCCCAATAGCTTCCCAAATGCTATATAAAAAACCCCAAGTAATTCCCCTCCAGCACAGTTCTTAGACTATACTCAAATTCTAGGCCTTAAAGAGGGCTCAGATCCACCACAGTTGGTGGGCTGGGAGATTACTATTATCTGCAAATACAAAAATTATGTAAATTCAACAAACGACATTTTACAGCATTTATCATCACCAAGGCATGGTTTTTAAAGACACAGAACATGTTCATATCTGTCTTTAGTTGCTAAACGCATATAGAGAGCTTATTCTCTAATCTCCTCCAGTCAATGGGGGAATGCCTCACTGTATGTGGCCAGCACCCCCCAGAAGCACTGCTAGAAGCACAGAGGTCACCTAGAGTTCACCTTCCTTGGCATTGCCCTAGCCCCACTTCAACAAGGCCTTTGTGATAAAATCCTGCTGATCACTGCCACATGTTGTGGGCTGGGCCTGATCAAACTGGTTTGATGCTTCAGGTCCTGTCTGAACCTTCCTTTTTTGTCTTTTTTGCTGGATCTTCGTCCAATTGCCATGATATCCTGCAGGTCTCTGTCCTGGACCCTCTTTTCTTCCTCTTCTATATTATTTCACTTGGTGATCTAATTAGTTTCCACAGATTCAAATTATCAGCCCTATACAGATGATTCTCATATATATTGGTCTGTTCCTACCCTCTCTTCTGACCTCCAGTCTCACATCTCCAACTGCCTTTTAGATATCTCAAACTGGATTTCTCACAGACATCTCAAACTCAAAATGTCCCAAACTGAGCTCGTTACCTTTCCTCCTCTTCTCCTCTTTTTGACTTCCTTCTACTGTCAAGGATACCACCATCCTCCTAGTCACCCAGACTCACAATCTAGGCATCACTGTTAACTCCTCATTCTCTTTCACCCTTCACTCCTATACCCAATCTGTTGCTAAGACCTGTTGGATTTGCCTTTACAACTCTTGTATATACTCTCTTTTCTCCTTTTTTTCACCATCACCACCCTTGTGCAGGTCCTGTATCACCTCACACCAGGATTATGGAAATACCCAGCTAATTTGTCTACCTAGCTCAAGTCTGTCCTTATTACAACCCACCCTCCCCTCAGCTTTTAAATTGATTTTCCTAAAGCACAGATCTGGACATGTTATCTCCCATTCAATAGCTCTAGGGACTTCCTATTACCTCCAGGATCAGATATAAAGTCCTCTATTTGCTTTTAGATCCATTCATAACCTGACCCCTCTTTATTTTTTCAGTCCTCTTACATTTGACTCCCCTCCATTTACACTGTGATCTAATGACGCTGGCCTTTTTGCTGCTCCTCAAACAATGACATTCCATTTCCCAACTTCAAAGATTTTTTGCTCTTTGTTCCCCAAGGCTGGAACTGTGAGAGACTGTGGTTTAGACTCTCCCCTACTGACCTAAAGAGTCTAAACCACAGTCTCACTATCCTCATCCTCTTGGCTTCCTTGTCTTCAAGGCTCAGATCAAGTGGCACCTTCTGAAAGAAGGCTTTTCTAATCCTCCTTAATCTCAGTAGAGATTCTTTCCCTTTGAGACTTTCCTCACTTTGTCTTGTATTTATCTTATTCATGCATCATTTTTTTTGTATGCTGTCTTCCCCATTAGACTGTGAGTTCCTTGAGAGCAGGATTTGTTTTTTGCCTTTCTCTGTATCCCAAATAGTTAGGACAATGCCTAGCATACACTAGGTAGATAATAAATGCTTGTTGACTGATTGAGAGAGGTTTGGATTTGGAACAATATTAGATTCTGGTAGACTACCTAATATTTAACCAAAGGAGTCTTACTTAGCCATAGTTTGAAAAGGATACTCAACAAGGGTACAGTGTTAATTCAACTGCATACATGTCCCCTGATTTTTTGTTGGCCATCCTGGGTAACTTTTTTTTTCAATTTTTTTCAATTACATATAAAAAACTTTAACATTCTTTAAAAAAATAAGTTCTAAATTCTCTCCCTCCCTCCACTCTCCCCGTCCCCCGCACTGAGAAGGCAAGCAATTTAATGTAGGTTATACGTGTGCAGTCAAACAAAATATATTTCCATATTAGTCAAGTTGTGAAAGAAAACACAGACCAAAAAAGAAAATTAAAGAAAGTTAAAAAAAGTATGCTTCCATCTGCATTCAGATCTCATCTTTGAGATCTTTGGAGTTATTTCTTTGGAGACAGCATTTTTCATCATGAGTGTCTTGGAGTTGTCTTGGATCACTCTATTGCTGACAATAGCGAAGTCATTCACAGTTGATCATCACACAATATTGCTGTTACTGTGTACAGTGTTCTCCTGATTTTGCTTGCTTCACTTACATGTGTTCATGTAAGTCTTTCTAGGTTTTTCTGAAAGTATCCTGCTCATCATTTCTCATAGCACATTAGTATTCCATCATAATCATATACCATAACTTTTCAGCCATTCTCTGATTGATGGGTAATTTTCCCTCAATTTACAATTCTTTGTCATCATAAAAAGAGTTGCTGTCAATTTTTTTGTACATATAGGTCTTTTTCCTTTTTTAAAAAAATCTCTTTGGGATACAGACCTAGTAGTGCTATTGCTGGGTCAAAGGGTAGGAACTGTTTTATAGTCTTTTGGGCATCATTCCAAATTGCTTTCCAGAATGGTTGGATCAGATCACAACTCTACCAACAAAGCATATGTCTCAGGTTTCTCAATCTTCTCCAACATTTGTCACTTTTCTTTTCTGTCATATTAACCAGTCTGACAGGTGTGAAGTGGTACCTCAGAGTTGTTTTAATTTGCATTTCTCCAATCAATAGTGATTTAGAGCATTTTTATATGACTATAGATAGCTTTGATTTCTTTGTCTGAAAACTGCCTGTTCATTTACTTTGACTATCAATTGGGGAATGACCCAGTGAAGATTTTCTTGAGCAGGAAACTGCACTTTAGGAATATTAAGTTTTTTATTTGGCCATTTATCAATAAGGGGATGAATGACCTGTATTCCTATAAATTTGACTTAGTTTTCTATCTTTATCAGAGGCACTTATTGTAAATTCCCCCCCCCCCACCCCGCTTTTCTGTTTTCCTACTAATCTCAGCTGCATTGGTTTTGTTTGTGTAAACCCTTTCTTAATTTAATGTAATAACATTATCCATTTTATGTCTCATAATGTTCCTATCTTGTTTGGTCATAAGTTCTTTACTTACCTATAGATCTGACAGGTAAACTATTCCATAGTCCCCTAACTTGATTACCCTTATATATAAATCATGTGCCCATTTTGACCTTATCTTGGTATGTGGTGTGAGATGTTAATCTATATCTAATTTCTGCCCAACTGCTTTCCAGTTTTTCTAGCAGTTTTTGTCAAATTCTGAATTCTTGTCTCAAAAGCTTGGATCTTTGGGTTTATTGAACACTGGATTACTATGGTTACTTACCACTGCGTGTGGTGTACCTAATCTATTCCACTGATCCACCACTCTATTTCTTAGCCAGTACCAGATTGTTTTTGATGATCATTGCTTTGTAATACAGTTTGAGATCTGGTATGGCTAAGCTACCTTCTTTCACATTTTTTCTAATTGATTCCCTTGATATTGATAACTTTCAGGAAAACCTCAAACAGTATCCAATGGTTTTTTGCATCAACTAAAAGCATATATTACACAATACATATTACACAAAAGGCACACTAGACAGAGAGAACAAAGTAGATGATTGTGAGGGATTGTCTGTCATTACAGTTTGTTACAAAATCCCTTGACCTGTGGAATCCCAGGGTTTTCCAGATCACATTTTAGGAAACTTTAGCTTAATGAATGAATGAATGATGGTGGTGGTGATGGTGATTTACTGCTTTAGCATTTACTTGCAACTTCTTCATTTTGTTATTTCACAGATAATTATTAATATTCTTTAGTATTCACAGAGGACCTATTATGTGCCAGGCACTGTGCTAAGTGCCTTATAGATATTATCTCATTTGATCCTCACAATAGCCCTAGGGTCAGATTTGTACTCTAGACACAATGTTCTATCCACTGTACCTCCTACCTGTCACTGATAATGACATTCCTCTGCTTGTCCTAGAAGACCATGGTGCCCCATACATCCCATATATGAAGCACTGCAGCCAGCTTCAGACATACTTTAAGGATCTCTGAATGGGGGCTTGGCTAGCTATATGTCTTTCCTTAGGAAATCCCAAGTAAGGGCAATGACATACAATATTTCATTCGTTCAACACATCTTTTTAAAGTTGTTGCAAAGTGCTAAGATTCATGCTAGGTTCTGACAAGACAAGACAAAAATCAGACAGTTCCTGGTTCAAGGGGTCTACATTTTATTAAGAAGTAACATGTAATGAGATAAGAAATGACAAAATATTATCCAAGTAAAGACAAAGTAATTTACAGGGTAGAGGACACTCGCAACTGAAGAACCAGGGTACTTGAGCATAACATGTGACTATCTTAAGAGAGTGAACCACTATTATGAGACTCAATTATATATGAATATATATTTCTCCACCCACCTGTTCCTTTTCTATAATTCTTTTAAAAGTAGGTGTAACTTGGAGGCAGGATGGAATTTTTCGTATCTGTAAGTTTGATGAGCATGAAATATATGCCTTTATCAAATAAGATATTAAAAAGCATGGGTCAAAGCATAGACCCATAAGATAACTCACTACAGATCTTCTTCCAAGTTAATTAATTGACTTTTCTTCAAGTGCATTCATCTGACCAGTTCCTAATCCATTTAATTAAATCATCATTCAGTCTGCATCATTCCATCTTTTCCACAAGAGACTTTATCCAAGGCTCTGTCAAAATTTAGACACATCAACATTTTCCTGATTGGCCAATATGGTGACCTTGTCAACAAAGAAATCAGTCTAGCCTGGAATAGTCTGCTTTTCATGAAGTCAACTCAGATTTTTTATTGTTTTTTGATCACTGATTTCTTTTCCAGATTTTATCTAACCATTCATTTAAGAATACAATCCAGAATTTTGATTAGGATTTGAAATCATGCTAATTGGCTTTTATTTTATAGTCTTCAGTCTCTTCTCTTTAAACCGTGGCATTTGTCTTTCTCCCATACTGCAGTAACTCTTCATATTTCCATGATCATTCAAATATTACTGATGATGCCTCAGCAATAATATTCACTAGTTCTATCAGTAACCCAAGAATACAGTTCATATGAACCAAATGCCTTGCACTCATTAAGAGAGGCTAGCGGCTATCTTGCTATCACCTGAATTATCTTGAGTGCCAATTCTCCATTATACATCTGTTTTATCCTGTCCAATGCAAAGATAATTTTCTTTGGCAGATAAAATAGAAGCAAAATAATTGTTGAGTGACCCTGCCTTCTCTTCTTTGTCAATTCACATAGTACCGTCCCTCCTGAAGAGTTGACTTATTCTAGTTTTTCCTCTCTTTCCTCCTGCCCCAATATAACAGCAAGGCAAACTTTACTTTTTCCTATGAAACTTGTTCAGCAAATCCTGAACTTTTGACACTATCCTTAGAAGATGATGCCATGATTCTTGTTTGTCTTCTACCAGTCTTTGCATTCATTGTCTATCCTAATCTTTAAAAAAACTAAGTTCATTAGTCTCTTTTGAGATAGTTCCAGTGCTTTGTTCCTCTTGGACTTCCACCAAGGGGAGAGAGGGGAATTTTTTTCTTTTCTTTTTCTATTCCCCATGGCAATGGTGGCTGCAAGCACATGGCAGTGAGAACACATCCTTGTCTACTTTTGGCTTTCTGATTTCTTCATGGTATCGATCTCTCTATATTAACTCCTCATTTCCCGTCTCATCGGAATTGTTTCTCTTGTAATGTTTGAATGAATTCTTTCAGAATTTCAATATTGTGAGCTTCCCATCCCTCTTGGCCTACTTTTCCTGTTGAATTTGAGGACAAGGAATCCTTTCTCTAAACACTTTGAAACCTATTTTCTCTAAATATAGGATTCATGCTAAGGAAGTTTTACTTTTTTTCTCCTTTTCTATCACGTATTCTAAGATGGAGTGGCCACTTCTCCCTAATAGTCCTTTCATTTCTGGCCCAACAATCAGTTCCTGCTGTTTGGTGAAAATCAGGCCTAGAATAGCAGTTTCTTTTGTTACTTCCTCCATCCTTTGAAAGATGAAATTATCATCAAAGCAAATCAAGAAATGATTAGCTCCTACACTTTTTGGAGATAGGTGAGAGGAATAGAGATAGAAGAAGAGAGGGAGAAAGAGAGAGAAAAAGGGAGAGAAAGAGGGAAGAGGAGAGAGGGGAGAGAAGAGAGAGGAGAGAGAGAAAGAGAGAGGGAAGGAGAGGGAGAGGGAGAAGGAGAGGGAGAGGGATAGAGAGAGAGAGAGAGAGAGAGAGAGAGAGAGAGAGAGAGAGAGAGAGACAGAGAGAGAGAGAGACAGAGAGAGAGAAAGGGAGAGAGAGAACATCACCAGAAGTCTAGATAAATGCAGTCCCCATCTATGTTATGTCCCTAATGACAGGGATGTAAGTTTTTCTCCAAATTCCTCTTCTGTTTCTTTTTTCAGACAATCAGTCCACAAGCATTTATTAGGTGCTATGCATCAGACACCGTGGCATATTTTTCATTGTCTACATATATATATATATATATATATATACACACATGTATATGTACCATACACCATACATATATATATATATATATATACCGTAGAGGTAGTATAGATTCTCTTTTTGATATTCCAAATGTTTTCCCTATCCAGCTACTAGATTTTCTCACATAGGTATATCTTCTTAATAGAAAATGCTACTCTAGCTCACTCCTTTTTACCAATCTTTAAATATGTATTTATATTTAATAGATATGTTTAAATCTCTCCCTCCCTCCCTCCTTCTCTCTCTCTCTCTCTGTTTCTCTCCCCTGGAAATAAATTCCAGCCTTGGGTTTTTCTCTCACTAATTCCTAATGATAACTAAAGAGATTATATTTGCCTTCTTACATGAATATCTTTAGTTCCTCTTGCTTGTTACTCATACTTTGTACATTTATGCATTGTGAAAAAAATGCAGGCTATAGAGAACGATATATACATTTACATATGTAAATGTGCTACATGTCATACACTTAGTGCTTTACAAACATTAACTTTTTATCCTCATAATAATCCTGGAAAATATATGCTTTTATATTATCCCCATTTTACAGTTGAGGAAACTGAGGCAAATGGAAATTTTAGTATCTTGTCCAGGATCATGTCACTAGTGACAGAGGTTGGTTTTGAATTTAAGTTTTCCAGCCTCCAGGTCCAGTGTTCTATTCACTGTACCCGTGAGCTGCCTCTACGGGTCCATGGTCAACTACTGGTTCCTCTCCAAGCTTTTATCTCCTATGAATTTCTAGATTTCCTTTTTCTATTTGGAATACTGTTTATATTATCTATTATTATTTTAAAAAAATATTACTTAGCACCCCCCCATCTTCATTTTGGCTATTTAGGATTTTTTCTTTTGTAAGAATAAATTTTGTTGATACATTGTTTTTTTATATTTTATATGTTTCACAATGTATCTATCTCCCTTTTTACTCCCAGTGAGTCATCCTTTGTTACAAAAAACAAAGGGAAACAAATCTTTCAGCAAAATTGGCTAGCACATTTTAAAAATTCACAAAATAAACCCAACCAATTATTATATGTATTGTTTCACACTCAGAATTGCCTTCCTATGAGAAGGAATAAAGACTTGCCTTCCCTTACCTAAATTTTCCTTTTTTTTTGTGGGAGGTGGTGGCAAATGTGGTAATTATAATTCCATAGAATTAAATTTCAGTTGTTTCATGTTTATTCTTTCCTCTAAGTTTTTTAAAATGTGTTTTGTTCATTAAATTTACAGAACTCTGTGGTTGTGATAGCCACCTGCAGTTTGGGACAATAAAAGATCTTACCACGTGAATTTTTATGAAATTTTAAATCTGAATACTAGCCAATGAGGATCTAGTCCTTAGAACATTCTTTGACTTACATTTGCTGGTGAAATTTACATATCATGCCCAAATATTCCCTGATTGGTTCCAATCCACCATGTGGAACTTTGGAAGCCTGTCTCCAGCTATGGATGGATGACTGATAGGATTATACTGTGTGATGATGAAAAATCTTTTATTTGGCTGTAGAGCTGGAAAAACTAATGGTGTCGGGAATGTTAAGTTGACACTATATGCATATATAGAAAGAGTGACTCATCAGTCTCTCAATCTCTGTTTCATCTTGGTGGTTAGTAAGGTAAGAACTGATTTAAGCTGCTTGATTGTGGAGGAACAGAGGACAAAACATCTCTACCTGACCTGAATATGTTCATGAGCACAGAGGGTCTCTTTCATCTGGATTTATTCTGTCTTGATCTTAAGTGATTTAATATTATAAGAGGAGAATGTCCAGGAGGTCATATGGATTCAGAAGCTCCAGAGGTTCCATTAGAAGTCCCATCAGTGATTAAAATCGTAGTAGTAGCCATCAAAACAGTAGTTGCTGATGACAGAAGAAGCAAGATTGTATCCTCTTGTGAAAGACTGAAGTATGTCTCTAGGAAGGTATCAATCCTTGGAGATCAGTAAAGACTTACACCTAAGATAAACTTCATGAGGACTCCATAAAGAGTGAAAAAGGACTCCAAGCACTAGGACATGTGAAGTAAACCTTGCCACATGTCTTCTTTATACATGTACCTTGCTATCAATGCACCTTAAATTTTAGCCTACTTTTCCCAAAGTCCAAAGTGTCTGCAGTGGGAGAATATGCCTCTAAATCAAGGGTCTTATTCTTGCCATATCTTTTCAGTAAATCCTTTTTTAAAAATTAAATGACGTTTAACTGATTCTGATTGATAGTGGGAAACACAACAGTGGGGGCTCAGAAGCTACAGTGTTAGAAACTATGGTGCCTCAGGGTTACCTCTAAAAACTTGGGAGGAGTATTAGCCTCTGGGGTTCTACCAGCCAGTTTGACTGACAATTGGGGTAACAGTGCTTGATGGACTGTTACAGATTGTTGTAATCAACATATTTATTATTTTTTTGGTTCTGCTTACATCACTTCCTGTAAATCTTCCTATGATTCTCTGTATTCATTATAATAATGGTTTCTTACCATTCAGTAATATTCCACTGTGGTTGTTCAGTTATTCAGTCATATCCAACTCTTTGTGACTTCATGGAATATAGTATGAGAGGATTTTCAATCCTCCACTCTCTCAAAATCTGTCCAAGTTCATGTTTGTTATTTCCATGACACTATATATCCATCTCATCCTCTGCTGTCCCCTTTTCCTTTTGCCTTCAATCTTCCCCAATGAGTTCCATCTTCTCATCATGTGGCCAAAGTATTCAAGCTTCCACTTCAGTATTTGAATAGCCTCAACTAATTTCTTTAAGTATTGACTGATTCGACCTCTTTGCTGTCCAAGGGACTCTTAAAAGTCTTCTTCAGCACCACAATTTGAAAGTATTACTTCTGTGATACTCAGCTTCCTTATAGTTCAACTCATATACTCATACATTGCTGCTAGAAAAACCACAGTTTTGATTATATGTACTTTTGTTGGCAAGGTGGTATCTCTGGTTTTTAGTATGCTGGCCAGATTTGGAATAGTTTTCCATTACATTCATTACATCTTGTTTAGCCATTCTCCAAATCGATGACCATCTACTTTATTTTCACTTCACTATTATCACAAAAAGATGACCATGATATTTTGGTGCACATAGGATCTTTTGTTTCTATCTCATTTCCTTCAGGTATTTGCCTAGCAGCAGGATTATGTGTGTTAGTAATTTTCTTAGCTTAATACCAAGTTGTTTTCCATAGTGGTTGGATCCATTCAAGCTCCACCTATAGGATATTAATTTGCCTATCTTTCCACAACTCTCCCAGCATTGACTATTCCCATAATTTTTTATCTTTGTCAATTTGTTGATGTGAAGTAAAACCTAAAGTTTGTTCTGATCTGTATTTCTCTTATTATTGTGATTTGGAGATACATTTTACATGGTTATTAATAGTATGGCATTTAAAAAGTTTGAGAGAAAAAATTTGTGGGTAGTCATTTTATTAAGAATAATTGCATTTTAATAAATGGTCAATGGCATTTTCAAATGCTGAAGACCATCACAGTGGTGGGCTCAGAGCTTATATGCCTTTAGAAAGGTGAGTGCTCCCGAGGGCAGCAATCAACTCTAATTGGTTAACAAATAATGAGAAAATGAATATTACAAAGAACAGTTGGACATATTCTAATGAACTTTGATTATGTAATTTATTTCTGAATTACCCCCAGCCTTGGGCAATATAGTCAAAAAATTCGTCTCCACCCAAACCTGACTAGAGCATAATGACTTCTGGGTGTGTTAAGAAAATTAATCCAATCTCATTATCTGTAATGTCCTTCTAGAGACTGAAATTTATAATGAGAACTATAGAAAAAGGGGGAGCTTTGGATCTCTGCAGATCATTGACTTTTAATAATAATTTCTCTCAAGAGTTTGCCATTCTTTTTCCAAGATCTGTTTTCTCACATACTTAAAACACATCATTTAGGGAATGGCTTTTGATCTATATTTTCATGAATCAACTACAATATATCCTTGGACCCTTATTAGGAGTGTTTAATGCAAAGATATTTTCCCAATCTGCTATCTTTTTCATCATTTAGTTGTGTTAATTTTGCTTATATAAAACCTTTTGTGTCATATAATTGATATTCTCTATTACTCTATTTGTGACATCTTTACCCCTTATTTGATTGGGAATTCACCTTTACCTATGGATGTGAAAAGTTTCTGATCTATTTCCCTTCTAGTTTTTTAAAAACATCTGACTTCTAATATTTAGGTCATGTGCCATTTTGAGTTTCTTATGGCATATGGTGTAAGCTGTTTGGTCTAAGTCAAAATTCTGCAAGACTTCATTCCAGTTTTCCTCTCAATTCTTGTTAAATAGGGAATTTTCCCCCAGGTAACTTGTATTTCAAATTTCTTGAACATTTGATTATTAAGATGAATTAAGTTTGCTCCATTCAATTATTGAGGTGAATGGTTTCTGATTCTTCTTTGTCTAGTTTGCTGCCTTGATCTCTTTCTACTTTTTAAAGAGTACCAAATTGATTTGATGACTACTGATTTATAATAAAATTTGACATTAGGAAGTACTATTTCTCTTAATTCTTACATCTTTTTTATTGCTTTCCCATGTTATTAAAGATCTTTTGCTCCTCCAAATGAATTTTGTAATTATTTTATGTACCTTTTTAAAGTATCATCTTGGTGGGTTGAATGATATAAAACTAAAATTTAAATTAATTTTAGTAGTATTTTAATTTTTGTTATATTGGCACATCTGAACCACAGTTAATGAACAGCTTTTCAATTAATTAAATTGTTTTGCATTTTCTTTACAGAGAATTTTATAATTGTATCTATTCAGGTCTTGAGTTTGTCTTAGTAGACTAACTCCCAAATACCTTATGTATTTTGCAATTGTTTTGAATGGAACATTTTTCTCTATTATTTCCAACTGGATTTTTCTATTGCTATAGAGAAAAATGGGTGAAGGATGGTATTATGTATCCCCATACATGTACAAAGCTAAAAAATTAGCTTAATGAATTTTTCTACTGATTTTCTATGAGTTTATTAATAATCTGTCATGCCATCAGTCAAGAGGAACAGTTTTGTTGCCTCTTTTCCCACGATTTTATTTTGTTTTTCTTGTATTATTTTATTGTTAGCATTTTTGAGAATAATGTCAAATAACAGAAGGAAGTGGGTCTCTTCCATGTTTTTATCTTATATTTCTTAGGAAGATTTTCTCCCATTATTTTCCCATTGTATAAAATATTAGCCTTTAGTATTAGATATGTTCTTTTTATTTTATTTAAAAAGATTCTTTTATATCTATGCTTTGAAGAGTTTTTAGTGTTTATATAATCTTTTGTTGTTGTTTTTGTCCATATGGAAATAATTGTGTGGCATCTTTAAAAATTAGATTAGTTGTATTATTTTCCTAATTTTGGATCTTTTTTGTATCCCTAGTATAAATTCAGTTTGATGATAGTGAATAGTTTTCTTGACATATTGCTACAAACTATTTTCAGTATTTACACTCTTTGCTTTTATATTTATTAATATTAGTATCTAGCTGTTTTTAAAATTTGATAGATTATTTAAATATATGTACTTAATAGCATACTATCTAAGTACTTTGAAGTAAAGACAATAGAATTATAACAGAACTATGAGAGTTGGGAAGCTCAATGTGCCCTTTTGGGGCAGCCCTGAGGCCTCAAGGCCACCCCTGAAGTTAAATCTCTAAATAGGATTTTAGAACAATTAGATATGATAAATCTGTGGAAATAAGTCAATGGTAAATGGAATATGCATAATTCTCCATTACAAGTTAACTTTTGTAAAAAACCGAACAAATACAAAGGGGGAAAAAAAGCCAACCCTCTCAAAAACAAATACAAAGCAGAAATATTAAGCAATTCTGTACTGGCTACAATATCATAAAATTGTAATGAATGAAGTAGATTGTAGTGGGATAGGAATTAGACAAGTCCTAAATATTCTAGTAAAGCTACTATGAAGGAGCAAGGATGAAGAACAAAAAATAAACTCCTCTATCCAGTGCAGGACTGCACATGACTGATAGAAGCCTGTAGAAATTTTGAGCAGAGACAAGCCAAGGTAGGCAGAAGACATAATAGGCAAAAAACAGTCTTGTGCCATGGCAAGAGATGGGACCAGACTAGAATCCAGTTCAGTGCTCAAAAAAGCCTGAACATGAACCACATCAGGAGATGGGTAACAGAATAATACGCAGGACCCTTCATGCCTGAAGCAGAGCTAAATTCTAAACCCTGCCTGAAGCAGGATAAAGGACCAAGGCAGTACCTGGACAGCACAGCACCTGGGTTCAAGTAGGGGGCTTGCTGCCAGATAAACAACAACATCTGGTGGGGGGGCTGTCAGGGCCAAAAAGACAATTTTGCTTTAGAATTGTATGAGGAAGGGGCTGATGTCAAAATATAAGTTGTCACCAGGAGACCAAGACAAAACTCAGGGATTCCTGAAAAAGGCCAGATCCCATCTTATCTATTAGGTCCAGACCAAGCAGAATCTGGCCATCTTAGTGAAGACTATAGGAATGGGAAGAAACAGCAGAGTTTGGCCTAACCACACACTTCCAATCCAAAACTAGAGGTTTGAGAGATGAATAGACAAAAGAAAATTCCAAACACAACAAAGTACTGTGGATGGTAAGAGGCTAAAGAGGAAAACTGAAAAGATAGTGACTCCCCAGTAAGTCCAAGCAAGAATCTCAGTGAAAATAATACATTGATAACAAGGGCTGCAAGAGTACTTGAAATAAATTAAACAAGAGATACTAGATGTAGTGTTAAATGAAATGAGAAGTATGTAGGAAAGAATGGAAAGGACAGTTGATAGCTTAGAAAATAAGGAGCTATGGGCTCCCTAAAAATTAGAATGAGCGAAACAGAAACCAATGCCTTCATGAGATGAGAAAAAAATTAATAAAATTGAAAGAGTGAAAAAAACCCCAGAAGAAAATGAAATGTATACACTAGCATAGGTAAAATCCAGAGCTTCTGGATATAAGAAAAAAATATACTGCAAATAATCAAAAAGAAAGAGAATCTTAGAACCAAAGTCAAGACAAGACTTGGCTGTTACTCACATAAGTAGAAGAGATTCCCCAAAGCAAAAGATAAAAGGTTCACAGCCAAGGCTTGAAAACTGAGTATATAGGGGGGAAATGGACCTTTAATAAATAGAAGACTTTTAAAGGGTCTTGCTGAAAGAATGAGAGCTGGGTAGACTCTGAACAGAGGAGTCAAGGGAAAACTAGAAAGGTAAATACCTTTAAACAATTGGAAGGGGATACGTAGTGATGAAATGTTTATTATCTAATGGGGGGAAAACCCAAGTATCCTTTAAGAATCTAATGTCATTGAGGATCGATAGGGAGAGTTAAATGAAAGGGAAAGGAAAATGGAAGAAATGAGAAGAGAACTTACAATTTTACATAATTGTAGTATACAAGAGGAAAGTATATAAAATGAGGAAGAAATGTGAGGAATCAGAATTACCTGAACCTCATTCTCATATGAATTGGCCAAAGGAAGACTGAAAACACATATAGGTTTATACACAAAGAGTTTGGCATAAAATTACATTAAATTCAACAGGGAAGTAGATGACAACAAGGGATAAAAGAGATGTTATTTGGCTGGGGGAGTGGTAGTGGTGTAAGGGTCAATTAAGAATTACTGGTAAACAAAACAAACTCCACCATTGAAGTGCATAATATGAAGGCAAGATTACAAGGAAAGGAAGTCAGAGTAAGAAAATATGATTGAGGTCTATAGTGGAGAGGAGAAATGGAGCAGGTAGGTTTAATTATAGAACACTGGTGTTAAGTACACTCCTCTCACCTTTTTATTATTTATAAAAAGAGGTACAGGGAACAAAGTGAAGAAAAATATGAGTACATGATAAATAGGAATATACAATTGACACCCATAACTGTGAAGATAAAAGGGATGAACTTAATCACAAAATAGAAGAAAAGAGAGGAATGGATTAGAAAACAAAATCCAACCATATGTTCCTCACAATAAACACACTTAAAACATAAAGATTAACATGAAGGGATAGAAAATCTATTATACTCACTCAGGTGAGAAGGGATGTCTTTCATAATCTAAGACATGGTACCATTAAAAAGAAACACATGAATAAAACAGATAAGGAAATTATGCTTAAGTGCACCATAATTAATAAATAAGTATAAACAATTACACCATATTCACCAAATGGTATAGCACCTAAATACTTAAAGAAAAGTTAATTATAGATAGACATATACAATAATACTTGAATAATACAGAACCTCAATGTACTGTCTTTCAAACCCAAACAAATCAAACAAAAATAAAAACAAGAAAGAAATTAAGAAGCTGAAAATAATTTTTGAAAAGTTAGAGATGGTAGATCTCTGGCTGCTACTGAATGGAATAAAAATAAACATACACACTTCAAAGTTGCATCTAGTACTTTAAAAAAGTTGAACATATATTAGGGTATAGAATCCTCATGAACAAGCACACAAAATCAAAAATAGTGGGTTACGTTTAACTATTATAAAATTATATTTAATAATAGCCCCTTAAAGAAAGAATTAAAATTAGCTGGAGACTAAATAAATTAATACTAAAGAATTAGTGAATCAAAGAATAAAACATAGAAATAACAGCAAAATTCTTCACAGAAAATAGTAACCCTTGACTAACATATTTAAACTTGTGATATGAATTGAAAACAGTGCTTGGAAGAAAATTCATATTTCTAAATCCTTTCATCAGTGAAACAAAGAACAGATAACCCAACTTAAAAAAAATAAAAAAGACAACAACAACAAAAAAAATAGCTAACACTAAAGTAGAAAATTTGAAAACCAAAGAATAGGTTTATATTATTGAAAGCTTAAAAGAAATTATTTGATAAATAAAATTATGGGTGGACAGGAGGTTAGTCTGAATTTTTAAAAGAGAAATATCAAGTTGTCAGTATCAGAAATTAAAAAGAATGTGTAAAAAATGGAAGGTAGTTGAAATAAAGAAAACTCTGAGAAGTCATTTTGCTCAATTATATGTGAACAAGTCTGATAGCTTAAATGAGTAATTATAAAAATGAAAATATCTGGAGGAACATAATGAGAAATAAAGAATTGAAATAATACAACTTTAGAAAAATAAATTGAAGAAGAAATTGAAGACTTGAAATAAAAATCGCTAGGATTAGATAAGTGAATTCTGCTCAAAGAACAAAGTGTAATGTTACATAAAATGTTTGTGAAAATTTGAAAAGAAGAAATTTGACCAAATTCTAGTTATAATAAAAACATGATTTTATACATAAACCATGGAAACACAAAGAACAGTACTGTTAATGAATATAATTACAAACACAGTAAAGACTCATTTTAGCTCTATTATATTTATTGTATTTGTGTTATGAGAAGAGAACAAGAAATTGAGAGAATAAGTAAAGAGGCAACCAAACCTTTTAGTTTTGTGTATTATATTATCATTTATTTAGAGAACCCTAAAGAGTGAACTAAAAATTATTTTAAAAAATAATAACTTCAGAAAAATAACTTCTGCATTATATAAAATAAAAGCACACAAACTGTTGGAATTTCTGTATATCGAGAATGAAATCCAGCAGGTAAAACAGAGAAATTCCAATTAAAATAAATTTAGAATGTATAAAATATCTGAGAATCTACTTATAAAGACATATTCAAGAAATATGTGGGCACATAAACACACACACACACACACACACACACATACCTTTTTATAGAAGGAAAACCTAAATCATTGGAGAACTATTAATTGCTCATGATTATGTCATACCAATATAAAATGGCATTATTGACAACATTAATGTACTTATTTAGTGTCACATCAATAATAGTACAAAAGTATTATTTTATAGAAGTAGAAAAAATAACTAGTTTTAACTGGGACAATGAAAGGTCACAAATCTCAAGGAAATAATGAAAAAAAAGTAGAAAGGGACACTAGCAAAACCACTTCTGAAACTATACTACAAAGTAACAATGATCAAAGTTATTTAATACCTGCTAAAACCAGAAAAGTCAATTAGTGGAACAGGTTAGGTACACAACATACAAAAGCACAATGAATATTATAGAATTGGTGTTTAAGAAACCCAAAGGCCTCAATGATTGGGTAAGAATAGGAGTAAGAAGACATTATTTAAAAAAAAAAACTGCTGGGAAAAATGGAAATCAATATGGCACAAATTAGGTTTACACCAATATCTTATGTCATATAGACCAACACAAGTTTCAAATGGATACATAATGTAAATATACAAGGTCACATTTAAAAAATAGACAAGCAAGTAAGAAAATATCTTTGGAGACAATGGAAAGAAGAAAAGTTCATGACAAAAGGACAGACAATCATAGAATATGAAATGGAGAATTTTGAAAAAATTAAAATGTTTTAATACAAACAAAAACAATGCAATAAAAATTAGAAGGAAAATAATTAACTGAAAAAGAAATCTTTGCAGAAAATTTCTCTTATGAAGGTCTAAAATCCAAGATGAAAAAATGAATTGGTTCAAATATATAGCATCAAGAGTTTATCCCCTACAGATTGTCAATAAATATGACCAAGAACTTCTAAAAAAAAGAAATCCAAATTATTTACAGCCATATAAACATGCTCCAAATCATTAGTAACTAAAAAAATGAAAATTAGAACAATTTTTGGGTTTTGTTTCATTAGATTGATAAAGAGGTAAAAAAAAATGACAATTGCTGTAATGGCTGTGGGCAGATAGGCACTGATGCTTGAGCTGTAACTTGGTTCAACCATTTTAGAAAACAATTTGGAACTATATCCAAAAATTCTTTAAATTGTGCAAGTTGCATAATGTACTCATGCTATTGTTATCACTGTTGTTTTACAGGAATTCCTCAAATGCCTCTCCACTGTTGATCATTCCTCTTTTTCCAATGATGATTAATTTGATTGGTTTCATATATTAATGTAGGTCATTTTGGGATATATCTTAACATCTTTTAATTTTTGAAATATCATTCCATTCCTTCTGATGATTTCTTGTGGCTGTGGAATTATCTTCCATATTTGAACTTCCTTTCCTTTATGTTGAAGATCTTTCTTTGGACACAAGCAAAATTTGCATTTGTTAAATTTTATCACTATATATTTTGGAATTCAAAGAATGTTCTTCCTCCTGGAGGTCAATTTATTTTTTCAATTTCAACTGAGGCTTTGTTATGTGTATTCAGAAGTGTAAGGTAAGTTTCTTATGTTATTTCCTACACTATGGTATTCAAATTTTTTTTTTTAAGAGTCATGTTTTTCTGAGAGATCACTTATCATGAAGTTATTTCTGTGTATCCTATCTTTGAGAATAGTTATGATTTTTTATGTCGTTGCATAGCTTCCAGGAAAAGGAAGGTCCCACTGTAGTCTGCATCCAATCTCATTGTATAGATTCCTTTGTCAGACCTCATCTGGAGTACTACGTTCAATTTTGTCCACCATGGTTTAAAAAAAGACAACGATAAGTTAGAGAGTGTCCGGACAAAGGTAAACAGAATGGTAAAGAGTCTGGAGTGTATGATACACGAGGCTTATTGTTTGAAAACATGATAACTGACTTCAAAGAACTGTCATTTGGAAAACTAAAAATAAATAAATTTATTTTTTAAAAAAGCCAAAAAAAAAAAAAAAAAGAACTGTCATTTGGAGGGGGAATTGGATTTGTTATTTTCAGCCCCAGAAGGCAGAAGCAAGAAGTAGTGAGCATAAGTTGTAAAGAAGAAAATTTTGACTTCATATATTAAAAAAACCCAAACAAAACTTCCTAATAATTAGAGGGTACCAAAAAGTAGAAAAAAACTGCCTTGAGATATGGCAGGTATGTTGTAAGGGTCATTGCTTTCATCTGTGAGTAGAATTAGCTGGTTTCTGAGGTTTCCTTCCAACCCTCAAATTTTGAATTCCCTGTTAAGCAGTCACAGCTGTGGAAAAGAATGGACAATCCAGGTGGAGTAGTCTCTACCTCCTCATCACAAGAAGTCACATTGTATTGAATTTGTAAATATTTTGTATTTACATCTTTGTTTATGTATTTATATTTACATATTTGCTTAACTATTGTTATCTTCTAGTAGAATCAAATCAATGAGTCAACAAACATTTATGAAATGCTTACTATATGCCAGGCACTGTACTAAGTACTGGGAAAACCACTTAACCTCTAACTCAATTTCCTCAACTGCAAAATGGGGATATTATAATATATGATATTAAAATATATTATCAAATAATATAACAAAAGTGATATAATATTATTATATCTATTATAAAATAATAGAACTTACCTCCTAGGGTCGCTGTAAGGGTCAAATGAGATAATATTTGTTAGTATGATGCCTAGAATATAGTCGGAGCTTTATAAATCCTTCCTTCCTTCCTTCCTTCCTTCCTTCCTTCCTTCCTTCCTTCCTTCCTTCCTTCCTTCCTTCCTTCCTTCCTTCCTTCCTTCCTTCCTCCCTTCCTTCCTTCTTTCCTTCCCTCAGGGAGCTTATATTCTAATAGAAGAACACAACACATAAAACAGTGGAACAATGGAATAGATGAAGATGAAGGAGTGAATTGAGAAATAGAGAAAGTCTTAGAGTAAAGTCCAGTGCTGCTTGGAGAGGAATGGCCCTTAACCATTAGTCCTTAAAATGGACATCCTGGGAGGAGACAGCCAACAAAAAGGAGGAGCTACAGGGTAGAAAGTACTTCCAATATGTGAAGTCCAGAACTAGAATGAGCTTCCAGAGTGAAGACATTGTAGGGATGTGCTGGGAAAGGTTTTATAACCAGTTTTCTGGGACAACAACAAAAAAATGTATACCTTATACTTTAAAATTTTTTTTATTTTAATCTGAACTTAAACTATAAAACAAGCATTTCCATAACATATTAAAATAGAAAAAAATTCAGCTTAATCTAGATCATTAACATTCTCTCCCTCATTTTCTTAAGTCTAGACAAGAAACAAAACAATACACTGAGGCCTAGTTGGTAGCGTTTTCTCCTAAGTGCCAACACGGAAGACTTAACAATCAGTTCTCACGTGTCAGTTGGATGGGGCTGGTTCTAGCATACCCCTGTGTCTGGGGTATTGTAGATCAAGAGTCAGGAGTGAGACCTGGACAGAAATCCAAGGAGCAGAATATAAGCTCCTTGAGAACAGTATGCGCTTTTATTTTTGCTGTTGTATCCACTCTACCTAACACAATTCCTTTTTCTTAGTCAATATTTAGCAGATGCTTATCAAATTGAAGTAAATTAGCACATTTAGAGAATAGTAAACAGACTTACTTGAGCATGAGTACAGAGCATGTGAAATGAGACGGTGTAAGAAACTTGGAAAGGTAGGTTGCATCAGACTGACGGGAGTCTTGAATCCCAGGCTAAGAAATTTGGAACTTATGTGGAAGGGAAGGTGGGAACCATAGATGACTTTGGAATGAGGGGATGCTGCTGTAGTTTTAGGCATTAGTTATGTTAATTTAGCAGTTGTAGATTAGATAGTGCCACCTGTCCTTGCTCCCTCCAAGCTTTTGTGAGGGTCTACTAAGAAAATGTACATAAAAGATACTTTGAAAATTATAAAGTAATTTACAGATTCAAGAAGTTGTTGTTATTATTAAAATAGGTTACCAAAAGAGTCCATAGAATTGCTTCCAGTAATTTTGATTAGGTGTCCTTATATCTGAAGGTTGGAAGACAGATGGGGCAGCGAGGTGGTGCAGTGGATAGAACTCTGGGTCTGGAGTCAGGAAGACTTGAGTTCAAATCTGACCTCAGACACTTAGTAGCTGCGTGATCCTGGGCAAGTCATTTATCCCTGTTTGCCTCAGTTTCCTTACCTGTAAAATGAACTGGAGAAGGAAGTGGCAAACCACTCCAGTATCTCTGCCAAGTAAGCCTCAAATGGGGTCACGAAGCATATTGGATAACAACAAGGGGACAGAAAAAATTACTTTAGAAAGACCCCTTTTGCTAGGCTGAAATGATCTCATTTTGAAGAAAACTTATTCTAGGGATGGGGAGCCTGCAACCTTGAGGCCACATATGGCCTTTTAGATGCTTGAGTGAGACCTTTTGCCTGAGTTCAAGTTTTATAGAACAAATCCTTTATTAAGTGAATTTGTCCTGTGAAGTTTGGATTCAGTTAAAGGACCATACTTGAGGACCTAGAGGGTCACAAGTGGCCTTGAGGTTGCAGGTTCCCCACCCCCATTATGCAGATGCCACATCTGTTGAAGATGGTTTGTAGATTCCTCCCAACTTAGCGCAAGAAGGTTTGGGAAAACTTCAGTCCTTCCATTTAGTTTGCTGTCCTACTAGAAAGTCTCAACTCCCTCAGGTAAGCATCTCCTGGGTCTAAACAGCCATCAGCTGAGTTACCCTGCTTACCAACAAAGTTCCTTATGGGCTTTTGAACACTCAAAAGGTGATTAGCTAGGAGGTCAATCCAGTTTTCCCTTCATCCTTTTTCCACCCCACCTCCCAGAGGAAGAATGAAAATAGACCTGAGGATGGCAAAAACAGGTGCATCTTCTTGTGACATCAATTCTGTCCAAAGGAGGAACAGGAGAGGGCAGGGCAGGACAGGCAAGGCCTCTGTCTTTCCCCCCTCCCAGCAGCTGCCATGGTCCCTAATGAGCGGATGGGGTTAATGAACGCTGTGTTACAATGAGCCAACCCACTGCGCTGACCTAGCTGCCCAGTGGCCCCAACTACATAATAGGAGGAACAGATTCTTAAGAGAAGACTGACTGTTCCCTGGAGAGCGTGGGCTCCAAAACATTCCCCCTGTAGAGACTCCATGAAGCCAGGCTCTGAGCATTTGCCCTGGGTTAGCATTTCCCAAACTAGTTTTGCTTCAAAACAACCTGGGGACTTGGACTATATTAAAGGAAACCCTAAATGCTAGTCTGGGGGAAGGGTGGGGCTTATGTACAGTGTCTGAAGGTGTGGAATATCCCTATGGATAAAAGATGAGTGAAGATTTTGGAGCAAAATAGAGAAAATTAAGCCGATTTTCTACATAACAGTTGCTGCAGTTATCAAGAATTTTTGGCAAATAATAATGATGATAACAGCATTTATATAGAACTTTGTCTCCCAACAGCCATAGACATATTATTTCATTAACTCTATGCTGTTAGTAACTATTTTTCATTTAATATTTTAGAGACTAAAATATTAAATATTAAATTTGTCTCGTGGAACCCCATTCATAGCAGGAATATGTAATTGGGACATATTTTAGAAAACGCTAACCTTGAAGAATCTCTTGGTCCACCAAAGGCAAATGTTGAACTAGGAGTCCCCCTCTGGATCCCAGAGGACCAGCAAACTTCCTGGGGTGAAAGTCTTAGCCCTAGTGGGCACTCTGCAGACTTTTTTCTTCCTGTGCATATTATTCAAAGGACTCCTAAGTTTGAGTCATCTAGGAATGGATGGCAGGGGTGAAAATATCACCCATGTCATCAGGAGAGATGCATTTTAGTGTACAAATCACCTAGCAGTGGTGAATAACGTGTCTTTAAGAGGGTGGCAAATTGAAGAGGAGGGAAAAGGAATAACTGACATTCATAGAGTGCTTTCAAGTTTGCAAAAGACTTTGGATATAAAAACGTCCTAAAGTAAATACTATTATATGACTCCCATATTAAAGATGTGGAAACTAAGGCTCTGAGAAGTTAAATTGTGCCCATAATAACACAGCTGGTCTAAAGTGGAATTCGAATTATAATAATAATGAATAACAACAATAATAACACAAATTTATATATTACTTTGAGATTTACAAAGTGATTTGCATATACCATCTCCTATGAGCCCCATAAAAGCCCTGTGAGGTGGATGTTATTATTATGCCCATTTTAAAGATGAGGAGACAAGGTGAAAGATTATGCAGTTTGCCTAGGTCCCCACAGCTAGCAGAATCCTAAAGTAGAATTCGAACCCAGGTCTTCCTCACTGTGAGCTCTAACTACTGCACCAGGATGCCTCTGGGGGAAGCTGCAAGAAGGTTCCGTCTTCGCCCTGTGTGCAGCCTTTTTTTCCCTTGCAACACTACAGTGCAAGTGCCCTGCCCCCATTTGCCTCAGTTCAGTAGAATCTTCCCCAGACCCTGGCCTGACCCTAACTCTACACCTTGCTCCAAACAAGTCATTTCAACATAGGTGTCTTTATGTCAGAGCATCTCTTGCCAGTGAAGTGTGTGTGTGTGTATGTGTGTGTGTGTGTGTGTGTGTGTGTGTGTGTGTGTGTGTGTGTGTGTGTGTGTGTGTGTGTGTAAGGGCAGTGTATGAGGAGGAAAGGTAAGGGTGAGAAGCGCAGAAATTTTATTCAATTTTTCTGATGGGTCTTTGAGATGAAATGCCTGTTGAGGCTAAGGATGGAAGGGGAAGGAAAAGCCAGGGGTGGGAGGGGGAGGGGATGGGATGGGGAGGGAGGAAGGGAGGCGGGAGGCGGGAGGGCAGGGTTGCTGATTGTGTGAATGTGGCCCACTTATTGTTCCACAGCTTTATTTCTCTAGCCTAGATGGAGTTGATTTAGAAATCCTAATAAGGGAGCTCTCAGGGCTTCCCGAGTGTGACACATAACTTGAGCTGCTCTAGGGGCTTCTTTGTTCTCTAATGACAGCTGACTTGGTTGGGTAGTGGGAACAGTTTGAGCATAACTCTACACTGCCCGGGCTGGCAGCTGCCTATTTAACTCTTTCTCACCCACCCACCTCCCCAGGTCCCAGACACAACCTGGTCCTCTACTCCCTTGCCTCACCCATGTACCCCAAAAGGACAGGTTGGAGGGTAGGGGTGGGGTGGAATGCATTCTATTGGAGTTAAGGGGGAAAATGTTCTGCCTTTATGGTAGTCTCCAAATCAAGATGCATTTTCTGAGGAATGCCATTCTCCTTTTCCTGGGGAATGAGACCCAGTTTGTCTGGCTTTAGAAATGGAGTGAGCAAAAAGAAGGAAAAGGCTAATTAGAATGATAGTTCTTTGGCCTTGAGAAAAGAAGAGGAAGCATCTCCTTTCTTTTAGTAGAAAGGTGGGAAACTACAGATGAGGGGTGTTGCATACCCTGTCAGCCACAGTCACTTTAGCAGCTGGTTTTGCTTAACTGTTTCTTTCTGTAAAAAGGAAGGGCTCATTGGGGATGGGGGAGGGAGGTTGGCAAAGGTATATTCAGACCATCAGGTAAAGACAAGGAATCATCATACCTTCTTCAGAAAAAGTCATCCCGTGATGTAATGATTTCACAGGTATATAACACCTTAGTGTGGTCTTCTCACATTACAGCCCCAACTACTATTAGCTACTCTGGTCAGTCATTTGGTTCTGGGGATTGAACACTAATTTTCATATAAACCTCAGTAAACATAAATGAGCTTCATGAATTTGTTCTGATTGGTAGTGTTCATAGTGAATAGTCTGATACATACTAATTGGGTAACTATGGATGTCACTCATCTCTTAGTACTGCCATTATGTCTGTAAGGCTAAAAGTTACAGATGTGTTGATCTGCGTCAGTTGAAAGATTTTCCACACTGGGACTTCCTTCACACTGATGGAATTATAGGTGTGACTTCCTCATAATGAAGAAAAGAATTTGCCAAAAGAATTAGATTATGTATTTTATATTTCTATATATCTTTATATTTCTATATGTATTTATTTATATATATATATGTGCATGTATACATACATATACATATATATTATATAATTTGTTTATTTATTACCCTTCTCTGGACTCATTATTCATACTTGAACTGAATTAGCAGGTTAGGTTCCCAGAGAGTAGCAGAATTTTTCTCCTAGACCCCTGAGGGGGTGATTTTTCTAGAGATTTTACTCACAAGCCCCCATCTGATGTGTTCCCTAATATTAATTAACCACTTGACATCAATTAGCTTTTACAAAGGGCTATTTACTGAAAAATAAGAACAGAAGGTACAAAAACATGTCTAGACTGGGGTGTATTCAGCAGAGATCTGGTAAATCTTTAACAGTTGGCTCTGGGGGAACATGTAGGCATGAAACACTTTTAAGTTTAATCTGCATTATTAACATTTTCTCCATCACTTAAGTCTAGACAATCAACAAAACAATAAATCAAGCCCTGGTTTGTAACATTTGCTGATTTCTGAGGTGTAAATAAATAAGTGCTCATGTTTAGCTGAGCTGACTCCTTGCTGGACTCAGTCTTAGTTGACAAATCAATCCACTACTGGGTGGGGTCAAGCAAGTTGTTTGACACCCATTCTGGCTCTTTGTCGTACATTGTTGCTGCTGCTGCTAGTGGCTGCTATTACCAGTGAGAGACTCCCCTGATTGATCTGATGGAGATTCTAAACTCACAGGATTCCTGAATACTCCTTTAAAATACTCATTTAGAATTCTTTAGAATACTCATTCACCTTAAGTCAGGAAAGAAAAAACACAAAAGAAACTCAGGCACTGTGTGCTCAGGGACACATGGTAGCTTGGTGGGAGACTGGGGAGCCTATGTCCTTCTTCCACCTGGTGGCTCACAGAAATTTTTGCCATAATGGATGCCAGGAAGGAAACCACAAAAGGCCTAAGAAAGGGTAATACTTATCCTTTTGTAAGCAAAGTCAGTTCCTGTTCTGTGCAACTTGAGTTATCTATTTTTCCAGGTCCAATGCCAAATCTAGACTTTTTGTCACCACACAGTATGAACCACTGAGACATCATGGCCAAAACTGACTTTTAAATTTCCAAGTACTGGACTGGCAGCAAATAGAAGAAATCTGCATATGCTTCAAAGACTGGACCTTCATTGGACAGACTCCCCATCCACCCCCGGCCCCCCCCCCCCCCCCCCGCCCATTACAGGGGCACTAACTTCTCTCTGGAATCATCTAAACACCTGATCTCTTGAATCACCAATTCTTGATGTTTAGAATCCTTGGATTAGAAGGGATTAGATGGAATCTCAATTTTGAACACATCTATGACTCATCTTCCTGAGTTCAAATCTGGCCTTAGATTACTAACTGGCTGTGTGACCCTGGGCAAGTCACTTAACATTGTTTGCCTCAGTTTCCTCATTTATAAAATGAGCAAGAGAAGGAAATGGCAAATAACTCCAGTATCTTTGCCAAGAAAATCCTAAATGGGATCATGAAGAATCAGACACGACTGAAAACAATTGTTCAATAACAGGTGGAATCTACTTCCTTCTTTTTAGACAGTGGCATGCCTTAAGCACTGTAAAGAGAACATTCCTTCAACCGTTCTCAATTTCTAATTTTAATGTGTTTTCTGGAAACCCTTTCTCTTAAGATCAAATTCTTAGAATCACAGCTTTAGAGCTGGTTGGCGGCTTAGAGGTTATCTTACCTAATCTAAACCATCATGCTACAGATGAGAAACTGAGACCTAGAGAGGTACAGCAGCTTGCCTTTTTGAGTTTCGTATTTCAGGGCACTATCCTATCATACTCCCTCTAAAACTTTAAAACTAAAAGCTTCAGTAGCTGAATAATTCACCTTAAGAGGCATCTTGGGGTATTTGCCAGGGAACTGGTCTCAGATTCAGAAAGACCTGGGCTTGAATCCTACCTCATACGTATACTCTATGAATATGACCCTAGGTGAGTCACTTAAATTTTCAGTGTCCCAGGCAACTCACTAAGACTATAAATTGCAAAACAGGCACCAATCTGTTTTGGTAAAGACAGATTGCTCACTGGGGATTTCATAAAGCAAAGAAATCACAGGTACTGAATACCCCATCCCCACCCCAACTTCCTTAAAAAAATCACCCTATGATGAACCTGGAAACTTGCCTCCATCTGGTCCAGGGACCAGACAGATTTACTCCTATATCTATATATTGACAGATGTGTTATTGATGACCAGGAAGAAATTTTACTCCAGTAGCATCATCTTCTAGTACCCAGGGCTGCTTGTATTTTAATGGTTAATTATGCTATGGTATTGGGTTCTTATGGCTGGCACAAGTGCTCTGAAATGAAAATACTCATTTTAGAAAACATTGTATCTGTTAACATTGTGTCATTTGCGTCTTTATTTTTACATTTCCTTAGACTGGCACTGGAGGCATGTGTACCTGGGTGGATATTTTGAACGTGAAACATTCAAGTGACCTGATTTCTTATTGGCTCTATAAGGCAGTATGGTTTACGCAATAATGGAAATAACAGAAGAGATTTTAGTTATGTCTAATGGCAGAGTTGGGGAGAAAAAAATGTGATAAAAAAACTGTTGGTTTCTAGCACAGTTCAGGTTAATATTTGACCATCCGGTTCCTATTACTCAGAGAACTAATAATGATAAATAAATCACAAGGGAAGTGTAGTCATCGCCCTCTCACCTCACACCTTCCTTCTTTTCTCTCAAATCCTTTGTGTTTAGTTTCTCTATCTTTTAAAACAGGAATATGCAATGAGTGTGTGTGGAATTGATTAAGGCACCCATGATCGATTGATTTCTTCCTCATCTAATTAATAAAATCACAGACAATGAGTTATTATAATCTTCAAAGAAATGTAAAAAATGTGTCTACACTGTTACCCCTTTACAAATTGTAAAGAACTTCCCCCAGTTAAATTGGTAGCATCAGAGGGCATCTAAACATTGGCTGTCCAAGGATTGTCCATATCTTCCGTGGCCTTTTAAAAATTAGGGCACACTATCTAGTAAGCCTGTCAAGTCAAGAGGGAGATGTTAGTAATGTCACTGATGTGAGTCAAGAATAGATTCAATACTGGCTTTTTGGAGCTGAGCCACGGAGAAGAACAAGCCCAGGGAGTTCAGTTCAGTGACCTGCCAAACAGAGATGCAGCACCTGGGAGAACACTATGTTCTGCCTCTGTTTGTTGTTAAGTAGTTTTTCAGCTACGTTTGACTCTTTGTGACCCCATTTGGGGTTTTCTTGGCAAAGATCATAGGATGGTTTACCATTTCCTTCTCCGGTTCATTTTACAGAAGAGGAAACTGAGGCAAACAACATGAAGTGACTTGCCCAGGGGCACCCAGTTAGGAGACTTCTTGACTCCAGTTCTTGACTCCATGTTCTATCCATGGCACCATCTAGCTGCCACTCCCCTAAGTATAAATGTGTATGCTCATCCTTATCACTGGGGCTGTGTATAGTTGTGAGAGAATGTACTTCAGACATACACACATGTGTATATATATGCATACACACATATATGTATATATACATATGTATAAAAACACACATGTGTACACAAATTCACATCTATGTCACTATTGTCCTTACATTGCCATATCAATAAATACCTTTGTTTTGAATTAATTGTATTTATTATTTTTAAATATGCAATTATTAAAAGTAAGTACACCAGTGGGGGACATGAGCTGTAATTTTGGAAGTGTGGACCCACAGAATACCTTAGACCTGGAGTAATCATCCCTCCTGGGCACTCAGCCTATGAGTAAGATTTAGGCGTAATCTTGGAGGAGATGCTCCATACTTAACTTCAGAGAACTTGTTTGCGGACCATAGGCCAATGTTTGTCCATGAAGGAAGTGTGCAGGCATCTCACCCAAACTGTAAATTGGCTTTGCTGCTATTTTATGTGACTCTTTGGAATTAGAGTCTAGATCCTGGATGGTGTAGGATGTCATTAAGGTAAAGGTCTTTTACTATTGTCCTGCTGCCTAAATAGGGAGTCTGAAGAACATCTTTGGCACCCATAACTTCAGCTAGTATGTGCCATGATAGCAAAACTTCCTATTGAGAAATGAGAGTTTTTAGCAATGGTTCACAGTTTCGTCTGGTTGGCACCATCTGACTGCTTCTCCTCCTCCCGCAGGGCTCTGGAACATTGAATGGTCACAAGGATCCATATTGATTGCCCAGCACCTGTGTCCACCAGACCATCCTTCACTATATTTCCTGATGTATTGACTGTGGCTGGCAGATGTTTCTGTGGCAACAGGGAGGTGGAGGCTGGGTGAAGGCTTAGCCCATTTTTCATCAGGTGCCACTGCTTTGTTCAATTTGGTGAGCATTCTCCACTGTATCCTAGTGGAGACAAAGCAGAGGTAGAAAAGATTGTCTAAATGACTGGTCCTACCCCAACCCTGAACGTCAAGAGTAGTTGTTTGTCCCTTCTTTCTTTTAGAGGACCATGACATCAGGAAGGTGATGTCATAACTTGTAAGTGAATTTGGATTTAAGTGAGGTAAGACTGTGCAAAGTCACCAGCCTCATTCCTTCCTCCAGAGCCATCTGGGTCCAGTGGCAAGAGACAGATAGATCAAGATGACAGATAGATCAAGAGAATGCAATAGAACAGTGGGTAGAGTGCCATGACTGAAGTCAGGAAGACCTGAGTTCAAATCCATCTTCAGGCACTTACCACCTGTATGATCTTGGGCAAAGGTGAAGAGGAGAGTTAATTAAGGAACTGTCTTCAGGGAAGCAGAAATCAAAGGAACTAGATTCCCCTGGGACCTGAAGAATGGGAAATAGAACATGACAAATCCACCTTCTATGTGCTTTTGTGTGTGTGCAGTGTAAGAGTTGTGAGGCTTACCCTTAGAATCATGGAGGATTATCAATCTTCAAGGAATTTAGAACTAAAATCCCTGCCCAAGAGCCTAAAGTATTTTTTCCTTCCTTCTAACACTTGGAACAATGCATGTCACATAGCATTTTTTTTTGTTAGATTGATTGATTTTAGGGTTCCAAATCTATTTTTAAAAATGTCCTAACCTTTGACCAAGTAGGAATACGTGCATTTCGTTTTGCACCTTGATCTTATCTCATCGAATTAAAACTAGAAGGAACCTCACAGGTCATTTTGAAGCCCATAGTGGTTTAGTGACTTGCCCAAGATCACATAAGCAATAAATGGTAAGTATAATTTTGAGCTCAGAAAGTTCTCTGGTGAACTCTGTTCATTAAATGCTGATTCTTGGAAGATTATCCTTTGTGCTTCTAAGTTTTTGCTATATCTAACCATGATCTTCATTAGCTTGGACAAAGACTAGCCTGAGAAAAACAAGCCAGCAAACACAAAAAAGTTTCTGGTTGGTTCCTGCTCCTGTGAACCCTGCCTTGACACCGTTCCAGAGGACCCATTTAACCATGAGGAATCTTCCCTCCCCCCTCTTTTTGCTCTCAGGACAGGATTAGGCCTTGTTCCCACTATACATCATGCATAATGTGTATCCATACCTGTACAGATCAGCCAAGCATCTCCTCATTCCATAAGGAAATAGATAGTATGGAAAGCAGGAAGGGGAATGAAGTGGGAAAAGGGAATTCAAAAGAGGAGAGGGAAGGCTGAGAAGCCAGGAAAACAAAACCGGAAAACAGTAGGGTAGAAAAGTTGACTTGAGGATATATACTTGTGTCCTCCTCATGGAGGTAATTGAAAAGTCAAGACTTTGCGGCCTGGATGTCTGTGGGTCCTGCCTCATGTATTGCTACACAAAGGCTAAATCTGGCATGTTTTCATCCTCAGCCTTGAGCACTGCTCCATGGAGAGTGGAGATAGCCCAGATTGTACATCAGTTTCAGTCTTGAGCCCCAGAGGCCCGGCTGTGTGGATTCCAGGCCAAGGAAAGGGAGGGATGTGATCCCTCCTCACCTCACTCCCACAGCACTTCCTGTTCTTTTCAGTGTTTCAAAAGCTGTAGTTTAACTTTCTTAAATGTCCAACAAGAAAAAAAAAGTCATTTCAAAAAAGACGTTGTGTCCTAAGTCCTTTCTTGCCTCTGGTTCCTAAATGGAGACTTCAGACCTGCTTGGCTAATCAGCTTGACTGGGGAGTTGCTCCAGTCCCCAGGGTCTCAAGTATTCCACAGCATGAATAAGAATTAAACCCAACCTCCTTTTGTTTTTCCTCCTTCATTTTGCCTTGTAACCTTGGCTAAAGAACAAGTAGGACTTGCTGGGTGTCTGGCTACCTGACAAAAGGTCTCTTCTAACCATAAGTAGAGTGACCTTGGATAAGTCTCAAAGCTGACAACAGCCCCCGGAGAATGAGTGGGAAGATGGAGGCTAAGTTAGAACACGAATCGATCAGCAATCCCATGATTTTTCCATACTCCATTATTGGATACTTAGATACAGCCAGTACTGATGGATATTTAAAGAAAGAAGGGCCTCCCATGGACACTTCCTGCTCAGTTGGACTATGTAAAGAAGAGGCAGTCTAGAGCTGTTACAAGAGCAACTACAAAGATGGGCCAGGTGGAGGAGGTGAAGGGTCTAAGGGTAGAAGAATTCACAGGTAGTTTGTACTGTTGCAATTGGGACAAAGCTTAGCTAACTTGATTGAACTATCAACTGTCACTTCTGGGAAGTGAGGTCAGCCAGAGAATGGGGAGTTCTCCATAAAAGTCCATCCTTGGCCTTATATTTTAAGTCAGCAATGATGAAATATTTTGTCAGGCTTAGTTATATGGTAGCACAAGGAGATGTCTGATGTTATTTTCTCTGCAGAGCTGACTCACTTAACCCTGAAAGTGCCAACCTACTGGCTGCTTTGGTGAGGGTTGTAGAATTCCTTAGTCTTCTCTCCATCTGTGCCTCTACTCCCAAGAGCAATTCAGGGGAAAAACACTGGTCAAGAGGTGGTACTTGGAAACAGTTTTATTTTTGCTTAAAGATTAAGCCACTGGTTATATGGGAGTGATAATATGTGGAAAAATTGGAGTTTTGTCAGAGAAATCTTGCTGAAAAGAAACAATGAATTCTGAAGCAGTACATTTGGATAGATAAGGACGGAGAGATGGAGAATGTCTTGTTTTCTGTGTGTCTTTTAAGTTAAGGTTTCAAGGTCCCATCATAATGGAGCATGGTGGGGGCTGGTTGGTGAGACAGTAGATCTTTTAGCTACTGGGAATGGCCTTCAAGGTGTAGGAAGGTGAAAAGGACAGGATTTTTTAATGCAAATTGAAAAAAAAAAATCAAAATCTACTTTCCAAAAGTAAAGTGGATGGCCTGGGAGGTTATTAAGCTAAATGAACTTTATTCACTAAACATAAGTGGTCATTTATTGCATGATGCATTTATGCAACATGATGCTTTGGGTAGTCTGTTATTTTTGTAGTCAAGAAGATGTCATTTCGAAGTCCTACTTGAGATACCTAATAGCTGTGTGACCCTGAGTATATCTCTTGAACTCTCAGTGTCCCAGACAATTCCTTAAGTCAAAAACTTGCTGACTTGTTACCAAGGAGTTTCCATATCAGAAGTCTCACAAACAGATGCAGGTTACTTCCTCCCTTGTACCCCAAATAAAAACCCACCACAGAGAAGTAATGTTAACCGATTACTTTAACGGAGAAGAATGCATCCTGGGCCATCTCCAGTTATTCTGATGAATATCTGGTCACTGGATTCAGATGGCTCTGGAGGAGAAGTGAGGCTGGTGACCTGCACAGCCCTCCCTCACTCAAAACAAAGTCAAGTGCAAGTCATGTTCTCATTTTTCTGATGGCATGATCTTCTTTGCAATGAAGGATGAACACACACAATCTCTACGCCCACTCCCTGAAACCCATGTGTCCAAAATTTGCTCCTACAACACGTAGATTCTATTGGTTGTCAGATAAGGGTTTCACTAAAAGAGAGAAGACAAGAAGGGAAATGGGGACTCCCTAGGAAGGAATATCACAAAATGATTTGGGGGCTTTGAATCATGTTCCAGGTTGACATTCTTAAATTGAAAGGGGCATCCCTTATTTGACAATTGTCTGGGGAGTGTTTGGGCTGAGGAGAAGTAGGACTGGACATTTATATTCAAGTAAAGTATCTCCAAAGGGCCTCTGGAGAACATAGGGACCAAGCCAAAGGAAGTGGAGGAAACTGCATTTGGCTCTCATTAAGCATAAATGTGATAAAATATAATTTATTCCTGAAAAGGGAGTTCAGTTGTCAGGAAAGTTATCAGGTTTACAGCCCTGAGGGAGGTTTAAATTATTCTTGGGCTATAGAATTGTTGTTACTTGAATCTTTTATTTTAAATAGAGGATGATTAAAACTGATGCACACACTCTGTAGTATAGCTAAGCCCCCATTAGTGCCAATAACGAATCTGGTGAAGTTGTCATGTGTATTCAAATTTGTGCTATGGAAGTTAGAATTATGCAAAATATGGTTATTGGTTCCAACCCAATGGAAATATTCAGTGTGAACATGAATAATGGGACTTTTTCATGGGATTCATTATTCACACTAATTGAGACTTAGCGATAGAGTTCTAGAATAGGAATCTGAAGATCTTAGTTTTCATCCAGGCTCTTCCATTAATTCTCTCTGTGACATTGAGTCCTTTAACAATTGTGAGTTTTTCCTTTGTGACTAACTCTCTTCTTGGCTTCCAAGGTTGAAGAGATGTTAGAGAAAGGACTATGTACCAGGCAGGATGGTAGGCATTGGGAATAGATATACAAACAAAAAACAACACACACACACACACACACACACACACACACACACACTCTCCCTTCAGGTAGCTTCCTTTCTAATACAGGAAGATGATATATAAAAGAAAGCTGAAAAATGCAATGGAGGTGAGGACTGGGGAGTCTATATGAAGACAAGGTCCAGAAGGAATGTTGGGCTGAACCAAGTTTGGAATAAACATGGTTGATGTGTTTCCTCAAATGGAGATTTTTAAAAAATGAACTCACCAACCAGAGGAGAAGACTATAGAGGTAGTAAAGCTGCTGTCATGAAAATGGCCTCCGTCCAAAGTTCTTGAACGAATCTGGGGAACCACAGGCTGAATCAAGTTTGGAATTTGGAATCTTTCAAATGACTTTCAGAGATTACTCCTTTAGGGAGAGCTTGTTGAAGCTTCTTTAAGACCACTAGGTTGATGGTTAATATTTCAGTCAGCCAATGAAACATAATTTCATAATAACAAATCATACCATATAATTATTATCATATTATATAATTATAGTAAATTCATTTCCTAAAGGTGGTATACTACAATTCCTTCATATATCCTTTCCACAAACATTGAAAAGCTTATGCACAAAAGAAATCAGTGAAGTTAAAATCAAAAGGGAAATAACTAAATGGAATGAAAAATCTTTATAGGAAACTTTATTGATAAAAGTTGGTATCTTAGACATTGAGAGTAATAGCCCCCATCACTATCACTGCTAAACCCAAACACCAGTTGGCAAAACAGGAAGTAGAATCAATGAAGTACCCCAAAGGAGAGATGGGAGGGAATATGATTAGTGTGGGGCAAACCATGGTCATCACTGCTACCTCTGCTTTGATTATCTGTTAAAGACATTGCTTTAAAAAGACCAAGGTCTGCCACTACCTTCAGGGCCGTCTCCAATTGTCTTGATCTATATCACACCACTAGACCCAGATGTCTCCAGAGGAAAAAGTGAGGCTGATGACTTTGAACAGCCCTCCATCTCTTAAATCCAGTTCACTTGCATTTCATGGCATCACCTCCCTGATGTCCTGGTCCTCTTTGAGAATGAAGGACAAATAATAACAGCTTAGATCCCAAGAGCCCTAGTTAAGAGCTCTGCCAAACCTCTGGCTCTACCTCCACTCTGTCCCTTCTTCCGTCATTGTGGGATCAACAGCCATAGAGAAAGAGCCCAGCAATTACCTCTGCCAGTGAATGGTACAGCCCTTCTCCTAGGTAGTTCTAGCTACTGATGACATGGAAAAGAATATTCTCACTACAAAAGTCCTTGTCACTTTCAAATGGGTGACATCAGAAATGGACATAGTACTGGCCATCGTTTATACATTAGTGTTATCATCCTTGTATACTCTAGTTAAACTGGATTGTTTGCCATCTGGACATTTGGGCTCAACTGTTTGCCTTGACAATGTACCCTAAGGATCACTGGGCCTTTCCATCTACCTTGCAGGTTAACATTCCTCCTGTTCTATCTTCCCCTTTTACTTTGTGAGCTCCTTCTAGCCCCAATTCTTAGACAGTGCTTTGCATGCAGTAAGCACTTAATATTTTCATTCATACATTATATATTATATATATACACATTTTATATACATATATGTATACACACATATATGTATATATATAATATATATATAAAATGTATACAAATAAATAAAAAATAGGGCCATACCTCAATATATAAAAATGGTCAAAAGATATAAAAAGGCAGTTATCAAAAGAAGTAATGCAAGCTATCAATAGCCATAGTTAAAAATGGGGTACGTCACCAATAGCAAGAAGAATGAAACTTAAAAGAACTCAGAGTTTCTAATTCTAACTCTAATTGTAACATCCATCAGATTGATAAAGGTGACAAAGGAGGAACATGGCAATTGTAGAATGGGTTGTGGGAGAATAGGCACACTGTAACTATGGTCCAATGGAATTTGGAATCATACGCCAAAAGATACTAAACTATGCATATGATTTAACCCATAGTACTACTCCAAGGTCTGTCTGTCTGTCTATCTCTTTCTCTCTATCTCTTAGATCAAAGAGAGAGGAAAAGGACTCATATGTTCCAGCATATCTATAACAGCACTTCTTGTCATAGCATAGATCTGGAAACAAAATGAGTACTCATCAGTTTTGGAGTAGCCAAAAACCGATGATGACATATTAATAAAATGCAAGATTGTTGTTCTGTGAGAAATGACATAAAGGACAAATTCAGAGAAATCTGAGGAAACTTGCATGAACTGATGCAGGATCAAATGAGAAGAACTGATACAATAATTTATAAAAATTATATTAATATATAGTATAATAGAAATACATAAAATTATAAAATTTACAATAAAGCATAGGAAAGTGATTTTGAAAGGCTTGAGAACACTCCTCAAAGCAATGTCCAATATGTCTAGATGTATAATCCTGACTTGAGAAGACAAAAGATGTAGCATGTTTTCCATTTCTAGTAAAGAAGTGATGCACTAGCAGTGCAGCATGAGGCATACATTTTCAAATGCAGCCAGTGCATTGATTTGTTTTGTTTATTTGAGGTGTATGTAAGGGGGCTTCCACTTTTGGTGGTGGAGGGCAGGGGGTAGGAGGAACTGAGAGGGTAGAGTGTCAATAAAACCATTAAAATACATACAAGGGAGAAGAGGGACAAACCAGGCAGTTTTGTTACATCACGTTTAATATATGCTTAAAAACTGTAATTGTAAGAATTACTCACAGTTTTGCATATAATCAATTCTCTTTACTCTTCTTCCTACTTTGAAATGTAATACTCTAATTATTAAATTCATAATAAAAAGAGGAAAAAAATTAACCAGTGTCAAACAACTGTCCAGAGCTCAGTCTTAATCTGAGCATTGTCACAGTCCAAAACATCTCAAAAGAGAAACAGAGACAGAGACACACACACACAGAGACAGAATGACAGAGAGAGAGAGAGAGACAGACAGAGACAGAGAGACAAAAAGAGACAGAGATAGAGAGACAGAGAGTAAAGGAGGCTCCCAGGAGACTGAGGAAACTATCCCTCTTGTCTCCATCTATCCTTCTATACCTTACAATCTCTTACTATGACCAGCCTTTTCTAAGGCACCTACAGGTAGGAAGGGTCAACCTTTCCCCCCAAAGACAGAGCAAATCCCTAGCACAGCAAACTCCTCTAGGAAAAACATTCAAAGGTTGAGGACTGGTTCTCATTCTGGAAAGTACACTCCAGGACAATAAGCGCAGGCTTGATTGTTTTCTGGAAGAGTCTTCTACCTCCCTAGGTCTGAGACTCCCTTAAAATTAAATCCTAAAATGGAGACAATATTGATTTGAAATAATGGAGATCCACCATTGAAACGTTAGCTCCATAAGCATGCTCGCTTTCCTTTTTCTTTTTTCTCTTTCCTGGTGGGCAGTGGATCTCTAAGGAAGTGAAGAACTTAAGGTGGCAGGGAACTAGCTTCTGGGAGAATGGGTAGTGGGGAGGGGGTCTAGCTCTCTTCAGAATGGGGTCAGGCTGTGGGCAAGGGCTAATCCAAAGGTCAGGTCTCAGTTCCGGTGTCTTCTGGGAGGACTCGGAAGTTTCTCGGGACACATTGCCAGCTTTGTTTTGCAGCTGCTCGCTGGAGATCTGGCTCCAGAGAGCTGTTTGTTTTGGCCAGAAGAACTACACAGAAACAGTAGTAGGACAATGTGGAGGGGAGGGGCAGGGGCAAGGGCGAGGGGAGAGTAGGACTTCTGTACTTCCAACTGAGAGAAAAGATTTTGTTTAAGGGTGGGGTCAGGGACCACAGGCTGCCTTAAGGATCCAGTTGTGACTTGGATTCACGACATGAGCCTTGGAGACTTTAAGGTTAACTGAAACAACTGGACAGAAAAAACCATGCAACTTAATAGATGCCCATGAAGACTGAACACAATCTGGCCTATAGGAAATCAGGCTATGAGTTCTAAAGGAAAATGTGACCTATTAAAAAGATCAAATAAGTTGCGCTTGGTTTTCCTGTAACTGCCTTAGCTGTAGGAGCATAGAACTGAGAGGATCTTGGAGGATCGGGCCTTCAGTGGGCCTGTGACTGGAAGGCTGAAAGAATATGGCACATGTGCCTAGGAAATTGTATTGATAAATGTGAGTGAGGACATTGTGTTCTTCCAGGGTGGAGGACATTGTTTTACTTTTGAATTCTGGGATGACCTTAGCTAGCTGGCAAATTACTGCAAGGAGTTTTTGGGAATAAGAGTACTTAGGACATTCTTTGTAGTAACACTAAAAAAGTGGAATTCAGGTGGAAAGAGATAGAACACTTAGGTACTCCTCTATAAATACAGGTAAAAGGGTTGGTTTCACCTTTAAGTTATTTATGAAGAGAAGGGAAATACTCTCTAAGAGGTAAGCCTTGACAGGTGCAATGAGGCTGGTTTCCTCCATGTTTCTGTAGAAGGTTATTATTTGTTACAGGGAGGACATTTATTTTCTTTTTGTTTGTTGGGGGGAGGGGTAAAATTGGGGAAGAAGAATGGGAGAGTTAATGATAGGTATATTAAAAAAAGAAAGAAAAAAGCCTTAATGAATAATTTTTAAAAATAAGCAGAAAGAAATTCAGGAGGCATCAAGACAAATAGGGCAGTGTTGAAATAACTATGTTAACTCTGAAATATACAGGATGTCTTATTTCAACTATAAAAACTCAAGACTGCATTAAGACTTTTGGGACACCCCATACAAAAGATCCCCAAGCTGTATAGATTAGTCTCATCTCTTCTTATGTAGTCTCCCTTTTCTGTTTTTCTTTTTTGTTTGTTTTTGGATAGAGAAAAGTTCATATTTGTCAATATTTGTCAAGTTTGTAATAATGAAAAGGAATATTTTTAGAAATTATAAGGCAAGCTTTCTTAAAAAAAGAGACTGATTAAGAAATGGCTGTGGAAGTAATCCAAGGTGCATGCTTTGTGCATGGTGATTCTTTTTGCTAAATCATCCTGAAAGTCCACTTTCCCCTCACAATGCAGCAATCTTCCCTCATGGTCTCTTTCTTTCAAGTAGTGCAGTCTCTGTGTTCGTGGAGTTTGTTGTATCCTCATCTTTGTGAGGGGGTGAGGATGGGGATGAAGGTGGAATAGAACTTGGGAAAGGAGGTAAGTAAAGGCAGGCAGACCGGAACAATCTCTAATAAACCCATTGAGCAAATCCCCAAGTTCTAGAATAACAGGGGCTTCCATTCCAGACAGAGAAGTATAGGCTATTGTAAGAGTTTCAATAATATGCCACATTACTTGATGAAGATGGACAGTGGGATTTAAATTTTGGAGGCAGCTTTGCCTCTGTTTCCACTATATTTATTCTCAAAAGGAACTTTTTAAAAAGGCAGAAATGGTGATTGACACAGTTATTCATGTCTAGTGGTGCTCTTTAAAGGAAGGCTAGCTCAGGGTTTATGTATGGAAGAACCGTTTGACTATCTATAACCTGTTAACTTGGAGACCATACAGTAGGCCTGTGCCTTACAGGATCACATTTTTAGCTGGAAGAGATCTGAGAGGCCAAGAAGCCTCTCCTTTTACAAATGAGGAAACTGATGCAGGGTCATAGAGCTGAAAATCTTTAAAGTAGGACTTGAATCCATGTTTTTCCTGACTCCAAGACCAATTTCCTAGCCACTACATCAGGGGAGGGGAACCTGCAGCCTCAAGGCCACATGTAACCCTCTAGGTCCTCAAGTGCAGCCCTCTGACTGAATCCATACTTCACAGAACAAATCCCCTTAATAAAAGGATTTATTCTGTAAAACTTGGACTCCGTCAAAAGACTGCACCCAAGGATTTAAAAGGCCACATGTGGCCTCCAAGCCACAGGTTCCCCACTCCTACACTGCACCATACTGCTTTATCCCTAGTAGAACATGGCAGAGGTTCTGTCTTAGAACTCTGTTCTTTGTCCAGGAAGAAAATTAGGGTCGGGAGGAATCTTAAGCCCAGCATAGTAATTGATTATAACCTCCTGGCCTTCCCCACCCCAACCTGTATTTCTCTTTTGCCAGAAAAGGGGACTTCAGAAATAAAGGTTAATATGCCCTTGGCAAGTGCTGGGGAGATGGAAATGTGTTTGACACATGCTCAGCCCAGATTGCAAAGAAATGCTACCAGCAGGATACAATTAATGACTGAGAAGGAGGACGAAAAGATTGTAACAAGATGGTTCTCTCCCTCTTGTCCCTTATTCCCTGGCTTTGGCCACATTCCAAATATCCTAAATATCCCAAGGGTAGATAGGCAGAGATAGAGGGTCTTGGGATGCAGCTGAAGATGTCTCCAGGCATTTCATTCAACTCAGAACTGGAATTCAAGGTCCTCCTAGGGAAACTAGATGTCATACTGGAAATCAGCTAGCAGCTACTGTCAAGAGTTTTTCAAAAGTTTGACCTTTTGGGATCTAAAGTTAATTTAAAAGAGAGAGAGAGAGACAGAGAAAAAGAGAAAGAGAGACAGACAGAGACAGAGAGACAAAGAGAAACAGAGAGAGGAGGCAGAATTAAAGTTATTAAAATGGTCAAAGTTAGATCAAAATGTCTGTAAGCTTTCTTTTATCATCACCTATGGGAACAATGCTTTCTGTTCCATATCTTGAGTCTCTAAAACCTAAAGAAATTCATCTTCCCCCATCCCCTTCCGTTTGTCAGAGAAAATCTTCATTTCCTATTCCCCACATCACAAAGGATTGGGTTATGACATGAGGCAAAAGAAGAGGCTTTAAACTCCAAAGAAAGATACAGATGTGTCTGTCAAAGTACAAATGTATAAACTATATCAGATTACTTGCTGGATCAGAGAGGGTGAGGGGAGGCAAAAAGGGAGGGATAGAATTTGGAACTCAAAATATAAAACACACGCAAACAAACAAATGTTAAGAATTTTTTTAAACATGTAACTGGGGAAAATAAAATATATTAATATTAAAATTATTATATTAATATTAAAATTATATAGTATTAAAAATGAATATTGACTGAATAGTCTGACAGTCAGTCAAGAAGCATTTATCAAATACTATATGCTGGGCACTGTGCTAAACACTGAGGGTACAAAGAAAGGCAAGTACTCAAGAAGCTCACCTTCAAATGGGGAATAACTAGGTATGTACAAGATATATGTCGAGTAGATGGAAGGTAATCTTAGAGCATGGAGTCAGGAAGTCTTATCATCCTGAGTTCAAATCTGGCCTCAGGTACTTACTTAATAGCTGCACTTAACCTTGTTTGCCTCAGTTCCCTCATCTATAAAATGAGCTGAGAAGAAAATAGCAAACCACTCCAGTATCTTTACCAAGAAAACTCCAAAATGGAGGTCACAAAGAGTCAGATATGACTGAAATCTTAAAAGGCACTAGAGTGGGGGTGAAGCAGTGGGAAAGATCAGGAAAAGCTTCCCGTAGAAGATGGGATCTGAGTTGAGTCCTGAAGGAATCCAGAAAACTAAATGGGAGAGGTGCGGAGGGTGAGCCTTCCTGGCATGGAGTACAGCATGGAGTGGGGAAATGGAGTATTGTGTGTGAGGGACAGAAAATTCAGGAGGCTGAATGACTATCAGAAAGAATTGGGAATCCCCAAACTAACTCAGTGGCTGTCAACACTTGCCCTTCTATAACCTTTAGGAATAAAAGGATCTTTTTCTAATAATGAGGTAGCATGGCATAGTGACTAGGACAGTGACCTTGGATTTAGGAAGACGTGTTCATATCCTGCTGTAGGAGCTTACTTATTAATTCTATGATGGGAGTTGTCATTTAGCTATGTCTCTGTTTCCTCATCATTTATTGGGAGGGGTTAGTTGAGAATTTTGTTTTTGTTATTAAGTCATTTCAGTCATGTCCAACTCTCTGTGAGTCCATTTGAGGTTTTCTTGGTGAAGATACTGGAGCAGTTTGCCATTTCCTTCTTTAGCTCATTTTATATATGAGGAAGCTGAGACAAACAGTGTAAAGTGACTTGCCCTGGGTCACACAGCTATTGAGTGTCTAAGGTCAGATTTGAACTCATGTCTTCCTGATGAGGCCTGGCACTCCAGGTAGACTCTTGAGTTTCTTTCACCTAAATCTATGATGTTTTGAGGAGTGGGTCGACTTTGCAGTTCTTCAAATTAAGAGGGCTGTACTACTTGGTAGTCTCTTTCTGCTCCAGTATTCTTTCAAAAGACTTTTAGATACCACAGACTAGGTGTAACTTTGTCATTCATAGATAGCTTGCTTCTCTCTTTTAAATTCAAATTGAAATTCCCCTCCTGTGTAATGTGGCACGTGACTGAAGTGACTACAGTGCTTATGCTTCTGTATCAGTGGCTTAAGCGCATATTAGTTCTGCATAGGGTCTTGGGTATTTGCTCTGTAGGTTTATTAGAGAGGATCCCACCATCTCTCCTCTTTCAAAAGAGGGGGTACCAGATCTAGGATTCTTTGGATTCTTGGAGAAATTCCAAGTCATTATGGGTTAGTCAGGAGACTTCCCCCCCCATTTTTCTCAGATGAAAGGGATGGACTAGACAATTTCATGAAATTCCTTCCAATTTTATTGGAATTTTTAATTAGGTGATATGAATAATTAATTAGGTAATGTATTAATGGAGGAAGGCCATGATTTCTATATGATCTGGAAAGTCTTATTTAAAGTCTGTTCCCTGGGTAGAATTCTTCCAAAGTAGAATGGGTCCTTTACTCAGGCCCCAATGAGATGATAATAATAGTTAATAATAAATACCATTTATGGAACTTTGTTTTGCAAATAACTTTTTTTATCACAATAACACTATTATAAATGTTATTGTGACCCCCATTTTACAAATGAGCAAGCTGAGGCACACAGAGGTTAAGTGATTTGCCCAGGGTCATACAGTTAATAAGTTTCTGAGGAAGGATTCAAACTCAGGTCTTCCTGACTCCAAATCCTTCACTCTATACCACCTAGATGACCATTATGGTTGTCACTTTTGGGATGAGGAATTCAGAGGTGGGAAGGAGGAAGTGAGCAATATTGGTGTGAGACCCTAGACATTATTTAGCTTCCTAGGGGATTGGCTAGTCCTTGGCCACTCTTCCTCCTTCTTGCTCCCAAGACATCTTATACTGTTCTAAGATTCATGAGTGTTACTGGATATGACTCCAGAGCTAAACTAGGGGAGTTCTGTTGCACAGATAGGACAGATAAGGTAAGATGGCTTCTTCCAATCAAAACCACTGGGGTTAGGGAAGAGTTTGGTAGGGAGCAATGACCTGGGTCTATGATCTGACCCAGTTATGGTGGCTGAGCTTTCATCTGTCAAAGAAAGAAAAGAACCAAGCAATGTTATAAATCTGAGTTATAATTGCTATAACCGCTTATGCCTTTCTATGAATTCTAGGACTTGGCACAGTACTCGGCACATAGCACATAGTAAACACTTAGTAAGTGCTTGCTGAACTTGTTGATTCAACCTATAAAGGGACTGATGAGGCTCCCTGGTGCTGTAGTGAATGGGGTGGTAGAATTGGAATCAGGAAGGTCTGAGTTCAAATCTTTTCAGACATTTAGTAGCTGTGTGACCCTGGTCAAGTAACTTTACCTCTGTCTGCCTCAGTTTCCTTATCTATAAAGTGGGAATAATAATAGCACCTACATCCAAGGGATCTTGTGAGGATAAAATGAAATAATATTTGTAAAGCACTTTACCAACTTTAAAGCATTGTACAGATACTAGCTATTATTACTGAAAAACTGATAGGGGAGTAACTGGGGCAGAATTTAGCCTACCTCAGGGATATAACTCTTCCTTTCCTAATTTCAGTTAATCAATTCCTCCCCATTCCAAGGGACTTCAAAAGGCCCAAGGCCCTTCCTATCTAGGATGGGGGTGGGAATTTTCTCCCTTCAGTCTGGTTCAGGCATCTTCTATGGAAAGAAGGGTCCTTTAGCTTTGCTTCAGACCTACTTATAACTAATAATCCCAGGACCTGAGGTTATTAATTATCAGTTGAACTTGCTGTAGGGGTAGTGATATGGACCAGCCCCAAGACAGATTGTCCTATCCTTGCTGGAAATGTGTTAGGAGCAAGAGAAGCCTATTTCCTCCCTCCTTTGACAATCCTACACTCCCCTCCCTCTCTCTGTCTCTGTCTCTTTCTGTCTCTGTTTCTGTGTCTGACTTTCCTCTCTCTCTCTCTCTGTTTTTATCTGTCTCTGTCTCTCTCTCCCTCTTGCTTTCACCCATTAGCCTACTCTCCCTCCAACCCTCTGAGAGGCTCAGGCTCATGAAGGCGTGTAAGGTACAGAGACTGTGATCTCTGGATTGCAGCAAAAAGGAAGTATGTCCCTAGAATATTGTTTCCTGGGAATTCCCTTGCACCTCCTCCACCTCCTCCCCTTCCCCCAGTTATAACTCTGGCTTCTACTTTCAGAACTGCTAGGAACAATGGTTATCTCCCTGATGCCTTCCCCCACCCCCCATCTCCCCATGGTCTCCCCATGCAGTCTTTCTCATTCTAGAGAATGGTTCCTGAATGTGTCAAAGCTAACTCTGAAGTCCAAAATCCCTTCAATGCAGGGTGTGTGTGTGGGGAATCAGAGTGGAGGTCCCCTTCCTTCCCTCCAGTCTACTCCCATTCCCAGTCATTATGCTCCTTCCTTCATCAGGATTTAGAAAGCTATTTTAGGTGTGCCCTGGCCCTGAATAGTGAGCTGTGCACAATTGCGGGGGGTTGGGTGGGAGTGGGTGGGTGAATTCTTTAACTTGATCTGAGCACTTGGGAGTTAGGGATGCTTGAATGCAACATGCCATTTATGCAAACTACATGCAAATGAAGCTGCCTGGATTAACTGTGGGGAATAAATCCCCATAGCTTTCCTTACCAGGGTATCATAGAGCTTCCTACGCCTATCTCAGAGTGATTGTTAGGGCCAGGGGAGGGAAGATTGTTGTAAGACGTAGGAGGCTGGCCTGTTCTTAGCTACCGTCCTCTCTATTTATCTTCTGATAGGTTCTCCTATAGAACAGATACAGATCTCTTCTCTAGCTTTGTTATATGTCTACCTATCAGTGTCTTTATGAATGGATAATTCCTTAAAACTGGGTTCACAGGAGCCTAGGTGGGAGTTACTATACTTTCGAAAGACTTGACAAAGGTTGTAACAGGAAGTGGGGGATTGGGAACTGGGAGGGTTTATATATGTTAACTCATTTATTATCACAACAACTCTATCATAAATGTTTTTATCACCCTGTTTTACAGATGAGGAAACTGAGGCACACAGAAGTTAAGTGATTTGCCCAGCGTCATTACAGCTAAGAAGTTTCTGAGGCTAAAGATGGCAGAGCAGTGCCCCCAGCTCAGGCTCTCCAACAAGCTGGGCCAAAGTAGGTCCCATGTCACCAATAAAAGGGCTAAATACAAACTCATCCCTTGCTGCCTTGCCAGCTCTCCCAGGGTAGGATCCATAGAATGATAAAATATTGGATCAGAAAAGAAACTTAATCTGCTGACTTTAGGAAAGAGAAAAGTGAAATTGAAAGAAATGACCCACGTAAGCTCATACAGTTTGTAGGAGCAGAGCCATGACTAGTCTCTATATACCCTACTCTAACTTGTACTCTGAGATGTTTTTTTTCACTACATCAAAATTCCTCTGATTGGCTTTAGGATCCATTCAGTGCTTTGCAGGTCCCAGGATCTCTCTGAACATTCCATTTGGAAACCATGCCAGGCAGCTGCACTAGTTAATTTAAATTTACATACTTGGAGATAGAGTCTCATGAACTTGCAGATTTATGCAAAATAAGATGCAAATCCCCATGTTCAGTCTTTTGTCAGTAGTGGAGCTAGGATGGAAACCAAGGTCTCCTGACGGATTTTCATCCCAGTCCAGTGCTTTGTGCTCCAAAATAATATTCTCCTAGCTGGGACCTTGAAGCTATTAGCCACTCAGCTAAGGTTTCTAGAGGCCCTTAACATTCACTTTTTCCTGTCTAAAGTTTCTGAAATCAGGGAAATTGGAGTGATGAAAGTGAATTGGTAAAAAACGAATGGACAAAGGAAAACATCCAGCAATGACAAATGGGGTGAAGGGGATGGCAATCAAGTTTTACCTTGAAAATTACCTGAGACAAGAGATCAGCTCCAAAGTCCTTTGAAAAGCATATGCAAATGACATGCAAATATGTAGAGCCCTCTGTTTTCTACTCCTGGCTGTGGTCCTTATACAAAACCCATTGGAGTTTCCTTGCACTGAAGAAAGCAGTTCTGAGGAGTTCATGTTTCCCAAGTGAAAATAAGTCTTTTGGCTCTTGTGTCCCCTTTCAACCAAATTGTGAGAAGATGTGGGTCCATGAAGATGGATACTGGCAAGCGATGGCGGTGAGGGGCTGTCTGGTTTTCTCATATCCTCTCAAAACCAAATTTGTTTCCAAGAGTTTATTTCCATTCACCTTCTTTTGTGAAAGTTTGAAAGAGACTGCTTAGCAGGGATTTAGGTTAATAGATGTAGATGTAGAGCTGAAAGGGACTTCAAAGGTTATCCTATTCCAATTCTTTCATTTTACAAATGAGAAAACTAAGCTCAGGGAGATTAAGTGACTTGCTGAAGGTCGCACAGGGAGTACGCATCAGAACTGAGATTTGAACTCATGTTCTTTTAATGCTCTTTTCACTTGATCATGACTGTCCACGATCCACCCGGGAATTCTATTAGATGTAGATTGAAGGTCTGCTACTTCAGGAACTTGTTTGCCTTGGTCATTAAGATTCAGTACCAATTCTTTTAACCCATCAGGGAAAGAGAAGAAGAGAAAGGAGAACAGGACAAGACAAAGGAAGACAAAGAGAAGGTTCAATGGTTCTTAAAATGGAGATTGTGGGATAAGGAAGCAGGGAGGTACGAGATCACCCTCTGGGGCAGACTGGCCATCTTCCCTGATGCTTTTCCATGAGTTGCTTTGGTTGTATGCATTTAGCTACCTTAGTCAACATTCAGGAGGACTGCAATAAAATTTATATTGTATGATTTAAGTAGTTCCACTTGAACTGACTTAAGGTTGTTGGGATTGCACAAACATTCATTGGGTGGTATGGGCCTCCCCTCCTTTCCTCATTTCCTTGTAAGGTAATAAGCCTCTAGAAATGACCAAGGTTCAGCTTTTTCTCTCATGCTTTATCCCTCTGAGAAGTGGAAGGCCAAATAATTAAAAACCTTCCCCTCTCCTATTGAAGACACCATGTCTTCTCAAGAGCATAAGAGTACATACTTCAAAGGGATTTCAGGCATAGGTATTTAGCACAGTTCAACCCCTATTTTTTTTGAATATGTCGGCTCAAAATGAAATAGCTGGAAGAGACACAGATTAGGGTTGGCCTTTCAGAGGGAAAGAAGCTCTATGTGGCTACAGAGAATGGATGAGAGTCTCATAGACTTCCCATTGGAAGGGATCTTAGAAGTAACCTTATTGTAATGGAGGCACTGACCAATGAGAACACAGTCCTTGAAATATGCACAAAAGGATCTGTGTGATATTGACCAACATGAAGTTAGGTGAACTTGCTTTTAAAAGGTTGTGATGAAGGATTCTTTCCCTCATTCAGAGCAAGCACAGCTATCCTCTAACTTTTCTGTTGGCTCACTATGAAATGATGAAATAGACAGATGAGCCAGAACTGAGTGCACATATAAAAGATTGGAAAGAAGGTGTTTTCTCTTTCCCAGTAGCAGGAAGTACTGTGCATTACTGAGGCAGCCCACTGCTAAGCTTGGCTGTGGGGGCTACTTGTTGACCTTGAAATGAATTTCAGTTTGCTAGATCTTTCTCATGGTTCTTCTAATCTTTCAAAGTAGGTCATTTCTAGCTCCAAAATTTACCCACCTAGTATCAGGAAAGAATGAATGTAACAGAGACAGAAAAACAAGAATGCCATGTGTTTATGGCCACATGGCCACAAGGTGGGAAAAAGGTCTTTCATTCTTGTGCATCAGATCATTAAGAAACATGCTCTGAATGGAAGACATGATTCCACGCATTTCCAGAAGCAGGCTTGGCAAGCCACTCTGTGGGTAGAGACAGAACATATTGTACATGTTCTAATGACTGGGACCTCATTGGTCAGTCCCTTACTTACACTTATTTTACTCATGCAAAAACTGAAACCCAGAGAAGATGCCCCAGGTCACATGGGTAGTATGTATTAGAGTTAGGTCCTCTGATTTCCAAGCTTTTTTCACTACATCATAGAATTCTGTGTAAGGAAGGTTCAATGGCTATGGGGATTTCTGGACATTCAGATTAAATATGTCCATGACATGACAGTGTGATATTAAGTGGCTAGAGGTCCAGCCTTAGCTAGAAGAATTTGTCTATGGACAAATTATGGGTGGCATCAGTGGACTGAGTTCTAAAGCATGAGCTCCCCACATAGATAAAATCACAGGTCCAATAAGAAATAAATTAATATTTATTGCTAATTATGTATATTATATTTATAGATTTATTAATTTGCATTTATATTATAATTTCTTATTAATAATTGTGGGTCCAATACAGTGATGTACTTAATTCTTTATCATATGCTGAGTATACAGCTTGAATACTTTCGGTAAGAAGACTTAAAGTCCTTTTGAGGAAGGAAACCATATTATCCCTGCAGGTGGATTGATGAGAGTCATATTTCTAGAGATCGTCGCATTATCCCACATGATAATGTCTCCTATTCATCACCCCTATATTTTGACCCTGGTAAATCTTAGGGATTTTTTTTCCTCACATGTCAACTCCAAGTGTGCCCTCTTTAAGTTCACTCTGACCTTTTTGCTGATTCAGCTGGATGTAGCTGTATAGTTCTTTCCTGTTTCCTTTCCTGAGTAAATGTTCAGAAGACCTAGAGCCAGTGTGAGATCAAACCACTCCCTCAGAGCATAATCCTCTGGATTCTCTCTAGGTCCAAGTACAGAGAAAAGGAAGACTTGGTTGCATTAGAGAAGGGGCTCTTAACCTGGGATCTATGGATGCACTCAAAGTGTCCATGGCATAGAGCATCTGTCAGCTTGCTTGGGAAAAAAAATACATCTTTATTTATACTAACCTCTAATTGAAATTTATCATTACAAGAAAGGAAAAGATTCAAAAAACCTTGTAAATATCTACATAAGATAAATAGGCTAAACCTGTAATATTTACATAATGTTAGAGCTGGGATGGTTCATCTTTTCTCCTATTTGTTGATAGAATCTAAGCTTACCATGAGCTGGGACTGACATTTGTCTCTGTATCTCAGAACCTAATACAGTACCTGGGACGTAGTATGTACTTACTAAATGATTATCAGTTGATTGATTGATTTTCTATAGTTGCCTCATTTTATACATATAGATGTTTAAAGCCCAAAGTGGCTCTGTGATATCCCCAAAGTCACATGGTTAATTAGTGGCAAAACCAAAATTTGAATAGAGATGTGTGGGAGCCAGCTCTTATGAGATGATCACTAAATTTTCAGTGTGAGCATTTATACCTTGGAAATCTGCAAATCCTATGAATTAGGCCTTGATTTATTGTTTTGTTGATTATCTAAACTCAAGATAGTAATGGAAAAATATTACGAATACAGATTATACTTCAAAGTGTGTTATGGGTTTTTGGAGAGCTGGTTGTTAAACATTTATTAGCACACCCTTTAATTTAGGTCTTCTGATTCCAAATCCAGTATTCATTCTACTCTATTGTTCACCTTGCATTCAAGCTACCTATCCATGATGCAGTGCCCTCCCCCCACCCCCACTCATACTTACCATGCTAAATGTGGAGTCCAAGAACCTAGATTTAAATGTTGGCTCAGAAGTAGGAGTAGAATCCCTGATCAAGGTTTGTATTAGAAGTCCTTAGAGGGACCATCTAATCTACCCCCTCATTTCACAGATGAGAAAACTTATGGCTAGAGAGGCAAAGTGACTCACCTCAGGTCACAAAGTGGTCTTTCCATGATACTACACTGTTAACTGCAACTCATTCAAGTGATTTTGAGTGAATCACTTAACTTGTCCTGGCTTCAGCTTCCTCATAAGTAAAATGAGAAGGTGAGAATGTGAATGAACAAGTATTTAAGCACCTACTACGCGCCAGGCATTGTGCTATATGCAGCACCCCTTTCAACTACTAGTCCTTCGCCCAATCACTGTAGTAGGTCCAGTGCACTGGGAGCTAGCCATTCCAAGTTGAAATTATTCAATGGATTTATTCTTAAAAATATAGTCCATGAGCTCCTATGATGTGCTTATCTTCCGATAGTCAGCCTGTGGACTCCTGTGAACTGAAAATCTTCAACTCTAAATCTGTGACCCTATGATCATATGTCTTCTATTTCTCCCACAGCACACAATACAAAGTTTTGCATAGGCTTGCCGTCTTGGGCTTTTCATGGAAATTGATTAAAATCCTAACACCTTTGGACAAAAGGGCTGTCAAGAGGCAACATGCATAGTGGATGGAATAATGGGTTTGGGTTCAAATCCTGCCCTCAGAATCTTACTAGTTGTATGACGATGAGCAAATAATTCAAATGCTCTCAACTTTAGTTTTCTCATTTGTAAAATGAGATTAATCATAGATATTACATGGTGTAATAGTGAGGCTCAATGAGATGAGAAAAGACATGTGAAGCACTTTTCAATCTTTGAAGGAATATAAGATAACATTCTTCTTCTCATTACTATTATTTTGTATCAATATCCTGTGGTTAGAAAAACTAGAGAGCCACAATTGATATGAGCTTTCCAAACCTTAGTATAATCGTAAATTGTTATCATTATGAATAATAAAGATAATCATAATACAAAGTTTCATAGATACATGAATTCATTAGTGACTATGTAGAGAGGATCACACAGAAAATAATGATAACATCAATGAAAATATTAACAAGAACTTGTGTGTGACCAGGAAGTGGGGGTGGGGTTGTGGTGAGGGTGGAGGCAAGGGTTGGCATATGGTTACAGTTACTTGTAGGGTTATATCGCAGAATTCTAAAATTTTACAGTTGGAATGGACTTCAGTGATCATCTAATACAAACCAACCTAAAGCATAGATCCCTTGAGCTACAATATCTCTAGCCTTCGTTTGAATACCTCATCTGGTGATGAGGAACTTATTACCTCACGAGTAATCTCCTATTTTCAGATAGCATTAATTATTTTCTAAAATTATATTTTTTTAATATCACTTACTGTTCCCAATGTATCCTTCCCTCTTCTCTTTTCCAGAGAATGACTTCTTTACTATGGCCACAATTCATGGAAATAATGAATCCCATGAGGTAGTCATATATATGTACAGGGTGTCCTAAAAGTCTTTGTGCAGTTTAAAGTTTTAATAGCTTAAATAGTTCTGAATCTTTAAGTCTTTGTACAATATTAAGCTAGCAAAGCATAAAATTGTTCTATTAGAGCTTAAAAAAAAACCAAGCAATCAAAAAACCCAAACCTGTTCTGTTAGAGCTCAAAGAAGATATACGAGAACGCACTTCCCTCCCTTCTTTGCTGAGGTGGGGTTTTATGGGCATGGAATATTACAAATACTGCCCTACTTTTTAGTGTTTTTAATTTAAAAAATAGTAGAAAGAGATTTTGGGCTGGAGTGTTGGCGCTATGTGACCTTCAGTTAATTACATCTCTTACGTGGACTTTAGATTCCTTATCCAAAGGAGTTGGATTAGATCATTTGTCAAACCCTTTCTGAATCTAAATTCCAGTGCTACATACCTAGGTTATAGTCAATCAACTAATCAATCAATAAACATTTATTAAGCACCTACTATGTGCCAAGCTATGAATAGTTCTTATTTAGATTAAGCCATAGTCTACATAATGATGGTATCGTTGCTCATTAGGTAACAACATAGTCCAATTTCAGGGAAGGTACATAAGTTGCAATCTAAAATATAAGTAGTAGAACAAGAATGAGGAAAGGAGACTAGCAACGAGTGAGTTAGTGGGACTGATCAGACAAACATACTGATATGAGGCAAAAATTAAGGTCTTAGTGATGGAGTGGTCCTGCTACCTTGGAAAGAGTTAGATTTCTTAAAATAATGATGTCACATATCCTTGTGGGCTACACACTCATTTAGAAAACCACAAATTAACATTAACTATGTTGTATTTTATTTTATTTTGCTAAACATCTCTGTTCCTGGCATTTTCTGACAGTCCCTTATGTGTGGAATGTCCTCCGTCCTCCACTCCACCTATTGACCTCCTTGACTTCCTTTAAGTTACCCCCCCCCCCCGCAATCCCGTCTTTCACCAGAAACCTTCTTTAACACTTCAATCCTAGTGCCTTCCCTCTGTTAATGATTTCCTGTAAATTCTGTATATAGCTTGTTTTGCATATATTGCATATATTGTCTTCCTCGTTAGATTGTGAACTCCTTGAGATCATGACTGTCTTTTGCTCTTTTTATCCCTCAGTGCTTAGCACAGTAGCTGGCATGTTGTAGGTACCTAATGGTTATTGATTGATTGATTGATTTCCCAATTGCATTTTAGTCAGGTTCCAGCTTTCTAGGAAGTTTTGTAGGTGGCATATGTCTGGGGGATGTGAGTTTGATGCCTCTGTGTTTAGTCGATCATTCAGAAGGATTTTTGCTTTTGAAAGCAGAGATTAAATCCTGGGACTGAGGATGGCTACATGGAAGTTGGGGTTGAAGGGAAGGTGGGGAGAAACAAGGAGAGGTGCTAAGTAAGTCCTTAGTCTGAGGATATGGCAGACAGAGGAGCTTGAGGAATACCTTGACCCAGGGGCTAACTGTGGTGGGCAGGTGAGCAGAAAGGAAGCTGAAACATTTTATGGCTAATAGTAATCATGCAGCTGTGTAAGCAGAGATCAAAGATCAAATCAAATTTCAAACAGTAGGAGTCTCAACGTGATCACCTGCAGGGGTCAGAGAATGGAATTTTTCTTCCTTGAAGAGCTCTGAGATTGGCCGAGTGCCCGGTGGGAGGAGGGGATTTGGAGCTTCCTCAGAAATATCGCATTACTGGCTGCTGCCCAGGAGCAAAGGGCCTTGATAGCCCCAGGACAGAATAAGTTGGGGTGGCCTGTCCTCTCCCTTTCCCTCTGTCGGAGGATCTGTGGCTAATAGAGCCCCACACATACAGTAAGAGAAAGAGCCTGGGCAGGCAGACAAAAGATGCAGCATCTTCAGGACTCAGTTTGTTCAACTTGGGTCCATTGTTGGAGAAGGGATGTGTTATCTGCAAGTGAAGGATGAGTATGGAGGCCTTTGTGATTGAGAGATTTTGTGAAGTATGTTCTCACTCCAGTTAGAAGATTATCACTAAAAAGCACTGAAAAGGGGAAGCAATGGAAGGAAAATGTGGAGGAAGGGCTTTCACTGAATGAGGTGAGGGGGAGCCCCACTAGTATTAAGCTTGGATACTGGGGATCTGTATTTTGACTTCAACCCTTCAACTACCCCAAGTAAGAAAAAGATGCTTAGTTAAGTCAATGTGGTTGAGGCATTGGAATAGGTAGAGTTTTTTTGAGGGGAGGAGGGGAGGTCAGAAGAGCATGACACAGTGGAAGAAGCAAAGGATTTAGAAGCAGAATCCCTAGGTTCAAATCTTAGCTCTGTCCCTCGTCAGCCATGTGATCTTTGGCAAATTATTTTTTCATCTCTAGGCCTCAATTTCCTCACCTATATAAATTACAGAGTTGGACTCAATGACCTGTTCTCTTCCAGATGTAACTCTATGATCCTCTGACCCGGGTTCATCTTCCAAGTACCTGGAGTAAAAATCCAAACTCTTCTGTATATTGACCAATTACCAAAGTCTTCTAGGCCTCAGTTTCCTCATTTGTAAAACTGGAGGATTGGACTAGATGGTCTCCAAAATGCCTTCTAGTTCTAAATCTATGATCCTGTCTTTCCTCTTGCCTCCTGTGTGCTTCCTGTAGAGCAGTGGGTTCAATGCCAACCCAGGGGCTAACTGTGTGAGAAAGTGTGACAAATAGAAGACTGCATCATGCAGTGTAAAACAGAACGGAATTTGGAGTCAGAGAAATTGGTTCAGTTTCTGGCTCTGTTATCTACTCCCATGATCTCAGGCCAGTAATTTAATTGCTTTAGGCAACAATTTTCTCTCCCATAGATGAAAGGGTGAGACTGAGAGTTCTCTGGAAGGTGAAGGGAATAAGTATTTATATGTTCCTTTTTTTTCAGTCATGTCTGACTCTTCATGACCCAATTTGGGGTTTTCTTGGCAAAGATACTGGAGTGAATTACTATTTCCTTCTCCAGCTCAATTTACAAATGAGGAAACTGAGGCAAGCAGGTTAACTGACTTACCCAGGGTCACATAGCTACTAAGTGTCTGAGGCTGAATTTGAACTCAGAAGATGAATCTTTCTTATTCCAGGCTTGGCGCTCTGTCCACTGTACCACCTGACTTCCCCAATAGCCTCTGCTATGTATCAGCCACTGTGTGTTAAACACTTTTTTACAAACATCTCACTTGATGTTCACAACCTTGTGAAGTAGGTGCTATTATCATTCCCATTTTACAGTTGAGAAAACTGAGGCAAATGGAAGTTAAATAACTTGCCCATAGCTAGTACATATCTGAGTCCAGATTTGAATTTAATTAAGTCTTTGTGACTTCAGGCCCAGAGCTCTACCCACCAGACTGCTGCCTAAACACCTTTTAATGACTCTCCCAACTCTATGTCCTTGGGAAGACAATGAACTGTTTTTCAAGAATCATGAGGAAGGTGTTAGGGCACCGGGATATCTTCCCCAGGGGTGAAAGACCTATTTGTGTGTGTGTGTAGAAAGGGAAAATTAGATTGTTCCCTTAGCTAGGTATATAGTTACAGGCTTTAGACGGTGGTTATAAATCAGACCAAATGAGGCTGCATATTCTTAATATATTAAAAAAATCCTTCTTATGGGGATGGGGAGGTTAGCAGGGGAACAGCTGCAGGTAGCTGAACTCATGGCTCATATCCTTGTGAGAGCCGCCAGTGGGACTTCTGGCCAAAAAATAAGCAGAGCCTTTTCAAGCTAGAATGTGAAGTAAGCAAGGCAAAGGGAGAGCTGGGAGGAGAAAACAAACAAACAAACAGCTGAGTTATGGAAGCCAGTGCATATTTAACAGGAACAGAGCTCAACTTAATTTGTCAAATGGCAAAATGGCAAAATGGAGGAGACTTTCCTTAAAAGTAATGGAAGAAAAAGTGGGGACAAAAAGGAATATAATGAATCCTTCAAGAAATAGTGTCTGTGGAAAAAGCAAATGTGCGTGGGCTTTTCTCTTTCTCTATCTTCTATTTTTTGTTCCTTCAGTCTCTTCACTATGAGGCTCCACCATTCAGTGC
>NC_092873.1:334112466-334119966 GCF_028372415.1 Notamacropus eugenii | reverse complement strand
TTGTTGATGTGATCAGTTTCCTAGTATTGAATCAGTCTTATTCTCCTGGTATTAATCCTACCTGATCAAACTGTATTATTCTCATGATATGTTGCTGCAATCTTTTTTTGCTAATATCTTATTTCAAAATTTCACATCAATGTTTATTAGGGAAATTGATCTATAATTTTCTTTTTCTGTTTGGTTCTTCCTGATTTACGTATCAGCACCATATTTGTATCATAAAAGAATTTGATAGGACTCATTCTGGGACAGCTTTCTCAAATACTCTATGAAGCACTGGAATTAACTGTTCTTTAAATGTTTGATAGAATTCACTTGTAAATCCATCTGTACCTGGAGGTATTTCCTAGGTAGTTCACTGACTTTTGTGAGATGGGGTTATAAGATTATGCTCAGTTTTGTGGGGGAATTGTTCCTTAGTTGTAGTCCAAGATCCTTTGCCTTATGGAATATAGAATATGGAATATCACATTCCAATCCTTCTGACCTTTTAATGTAGAAGCTGGAAGGTCTTGTGTGATCCTGACTGTAGTTCCTCTATATTTGAATTCTTTCTTTCTGATTGCTTGCATTATTTTTTCCTTGACCTGATAATTCTGGAATTTGGCAACAATATTCTTTCGGGTTGGAAGCTGGAGCTGGAGCAGTGTTGGGACTTGGACTCTTTGACTCTTTAGAGCATGTGTGCACCTGAGAGTGCCAGGGGGGAGCCTGCAACAGCAGCATGGAAAGGATACACTCCCAAGAAGACTTTTAGGATTTGGACACTTTATTTTGATTGAGGGGATTATAACTTACTGTGACCTAGAGGTGGAGTGTGTTGTATTCTCTGCTACTCCTGGAGATGTGTTGTGCTAGGGAAGACCCTGAGCTGGGACTCCCTGATTGTATAAGATATACCGAATGCAATGATATGTGCTGTGTGCAATGTTACATGCTGAGTATTATATTATATACAGAATGATATGTTTTGTTTAAGGCCATGTGGTCCCTTTGGTAATAGGTTGTTATGAATTATGAATGCTTTCGTTTCTTGAAAAAGGTTTAGTTTTGAATAAATAGAGCACTTATTATACTGTGAAAAAAATATTCTTTGGGGTTTTTAATTTGAGATCTCTTTTAGGAGGTGATCATTGGATTCTTTCGATGACCATTTTGCCCTCTGGATCTAGGATCTCAGAGTAGTTTTCCTTGATGATTCCTTGGAAAATGCTGAGATGCTGTCCAGGCTCTTTTTTTTTTTCATCATGACTTTCCAGCAGACCAATAATTCTTAGATTTTCTCTCCCGGGTCTATTTTCCAGGTCAGTTGTTTTTTCAACAAGATATTTTATGTTTTATTCTCTCTCTTTGCTCTATTTTCTAGGTCAATTGCTTTCCTCAAAGAGGAATCTCATATTTGCTTCTGTTTTTATACTTTTGGTTTTGCTTTATTGTTTCTTGATATCACATATAGTTGGCTTCCAGTTGCCTAATTCTAATTTTTAAGGAATCATTTTCTTCAATTACTTTTTGTATCTCTTTTTTTTCCAGTTGGCCAATTCTGCTTTGTTTAGGAGTTGTTCATTTTTTTCCCTATGTTATTTCCATGTTGTTTTTTATGGTGTGATTTTCTTCAGTATTTTTTGTTCCTCCTTTACTAAGCCGTTGACTCTTTTCTTCCCTGTTTTCTTGCATAATTTCCATTTCATTTCCTATTTTATCCTCTGCTTGTCTTATTTTATTTTTAAAATACTTTTTGATCTTTTCCAGATTTTTTTTTGGCCTGAAACCCATTCACATATTTCTTTGAGGCTTTGGGTGTACCAGTTTTGTCTTCCTTTTCTTCTGCATTTGTGTTTTGATTTTCTCTGTCATCAGTAACTTTCTGTGATCAGGTTCTCTTGTTGTTGTTGCTTGCTCTTTTTCCAGCCTATTTCTTGATTTTTAATTTTATAATAAAGTGAGACTGTGGTCCCAGGGTGGAGGTGGCACTGTTTCAAGGTTCAGGTTTTTGTGCAATTGTTTCCAGCTCTAGTTTTCAGGACTCTGTATGTTTTTAGTTCTTCCAAGGTGATATGGTCTAAAGAACAGTATGTTTACTACTCTCCTGGGCTGTATTCTGGTCTGAGAGAAACTCCAAGTACTCCTTTCTACCTTGAAACTGCGATGAGAGTAGCTGCTCCCTTGAGGCTGCAGGCTGTAGTATGCTAGTTCTTCACAGCCTGGGACTGTGACCCAGAGTTGAGTATGAGAAATGCAACAGAGTCCTGCATCCAGTGCCACCAAAGAGAACCCTGTAATCTCATTTTGACCAGCTGGCCTATTCCCTTACCATCTGTGAGCTGAGAGCTCCAGAAACCACTGCTTCTTTCTCAATGGCCACCAATATCCTCTGTTGGCTTGTCAGGGTATTGCCTGCATTGGACTCTGCCTCATTGCCTATGACCTTCTAAGTTGTCTTGGGCTAGAAAAAAAAGTCACCTTATTTTTGTGGACTCTACTGCTTCAGAATTCATTTTGGGGTGTTATTTTACAGTTGTTTAGAGGGGAATGTGAGAGACCTCAAATGAGTCTTTGCCTTTTTTCTACCATTTTGGTCCTACTTGTGAATAACATCGTTCTTGATCAATGTCCTATAACTGATACTCAAAATCTCCAAGCTGAATGAACTGAACAGCTTCCAAAATATAGAGATTTAGTGGAATAAATCAAAACCATATGAAAATAAGGTGAGGTGATATCATCCCACCACTTTAGCTGCATCTGAAATTGTTAAGAATTTTTTTTAGTAAATTTTTAGCTTCTATCTTCATATTTTTTTAATTTGATGAAAATATAACTTAACCACCTGTGAAATGATCTGCAGACCATTAAGTATGAAATAATATGATGGTGACTTACTCTAAGACCTTTTTTCTAACTGAACTCTATCAGACAAGATGAGAGAATCAAGATAGGAAAAATAATAATCATAATATGAAGAGGGTCAGGTAAGGACACAGATGTGCATTAAATACCTACTGTATGTTAGACACTATCCTATGTTTTACAAATATTACCTCATTTAATAAATTAATTTTCAAGCATGTCATATGATGAAGAAAAAGAGGATGTTGTATTTGTGTCTCTAATAACTTAATAAATGTTCATTTCATAATGATTTTGTTCCTTATGCTATGTCTCATAACCTGGTATGACAGGAAGAAGAGGGATATCAACCTTAAGAAAACCAGAACCACTCAGCAAGATCCCTTTGAGATTAATTTGTTCCTCTTCCTTTCCTCCAGGGCCAAGCATCTACCTTGTAAGTTGTAAAAGACAAATATTCCCAAAGAGGGATGCGGAGTTGAGGAAGAAAAAAGGCAATTTTAGCATGGTCAACAAAGCTCTTTTGCTGCAGAGTAGATAATTCCCTCTTTAGTAATATAAACATGAATCCTAGAGCTAAGGAAATTTCTTTACCAGAGAAAATGAAAATGTGAGAATGAGGAATTTTCTTAGGTAAACTTGTTGATCATCTGCTAATAGGAAATGCTAATTATTTGTTTACCCAAATGCAAATGACTGTCTGAACCCAATGGTATTGCTATTTATATTGAATGATGTTTGTTTGTATGTTCTATTTTTCTTGTTGTTGTTGTTAATCTTACCCTTATAAAGCCTATCTTTGGTAGCTTGTTTTCTTTTTTAAAATACCTCCATCCTTCTCTCTTCTTACTCTTCCCTTTCCCCCATGCATTTTTTTTTTTCTGGAGAAGTGAAGTAAATGAAATTCGTGAAGCATCCACTTTTAGGCATGACCAACATAATGAAAATTTGTTTTGCTTGATTATAGTTTTTTTTTAATAGAGCTTGGGAGATGTGGACGTTGTGGAGAAGCAGGTAGTAGAGACAGTGATGCAGGAAAAGAAAAGAGTGTCAATGAAACCTGGGAGAGTGCTAAAGAAGGCAGAAGTTCCTTAAGGGTCATTGACAAGAAGGGTAATGTTAGTACTATCATGTCAAGGTTAATTTATATTTTTAAAAATCTCTATGCATGGTAGATTTATGAATTCATGTGTAATTCTTTCTTTTCTGTTCCTTAAAATTTTTCATGTTTGTTAATGACTATTTAATAATAAAATATGATTTAATATGAAAAAGAAGAAAGAAATGAAATGAAACAAAGAGGCTACATAAGAAACCAGGTGGTCAGCACACAACTGACTAGCTTAGATTTCCACTCACACTAAGGTGGGATCTTCTCTCTTCATTCTTTCCCCTTTCCTCTACTTTAACTTATGAGGAGTATTCAAATTTAACTTAGGGAAAAATACCAAGAGTACACTGGAACGATACCTTGAAGGGGACCCTAACCTTGAAAAACATTTGTGAGTAATAGAGAGGTAGAATTCAATCTACCCAGAGAGGATAAGATAATTTGATCTTGTTGAAATGTGGAGAAGAGCAGAGGCATGTCCTAGCTGGACTCTTTCTGATGAACTTTGCCATTATGGATTGAGTTGAGCACAGGCAGGCATAGCCACACCCCCAGTGACAAGAGCAAATCCTAATAAAAGCAGATGGAATACCAGAGCTAGCCAGTTACCTTGTGAAATGTAGCAATGCAGTTGTTGGTAAGACTGCCTTCGTGCTTGCTCTTCTCTGTTATTGAAGGATAGAGATCCATTTCCTGTTATCTGCTCTAGATATTTTTTTTTATATACCTATTCTTTAATAAAGAATTGGAACAAGAAAGAGGCATATATGATGGTGTGCCTTCTCTCCACCCTCTAGTGATTACAGAGCGTGGGAATTTCTGTAAATGTGATTATTTTAAGTGTTTCTCAGTATGGATATATGTATGAATGACAATGTATTACAATCTAGCTGATCATTTGAAACTGTACTAATTCTGCTTATTTCAATGCTAGTGATTAAATTCAGATGGAGAGAAGATATAATCAGTAGTATGCACATTTCCATTTTGGACTTCTTAAGTGTGAATAAAATTTTGCTGTAAACCTAAATTCTATCAAGCTGCTTTTCATTTCTCTCAGCAATTCTTGTCAAAATGGAAATGTTTCCAAGATAACTTATATTCTCTGATTATGCTATTGAGTTAGTTTTCTTCTGATATTTCATTATCTACATCAATATCAATCTATATCTATATTATCTATATCAATATCTATATCAATCTGTATCACTGATACATCTCTACTTCTTTATGCTACTAAATATAGCAGTTTTGATCATTACTGTTAATCTGAGATGTGGATATGTTATTGCTCCTTTATTCTTGCCTTTAAAAATTATTTCCTTTGAGATTCAAGATCATTTTTTCCATCAGGTAAATTTTATTATTTTGTCTAGTTCTATAAAGTATCCCCTGGGTAGTTTGATTGGCATTATGATAAATTTATAAATTAATTTAGTCAGTGTGATCACAAGTTTTACTAACTGTAAAATGAGAAATTAACTCCATGAATCATTTCAGCTCTAACATTTTATATTTCTAAGAATCTTTTCCAGGATTGAGAGTTCAGGTCTCAGGCTAATATATCAGATACATAAAACATTCCTGACCAAAGGATGATATGACCTCTCAAAAAGACTAAATGTCCCTCTATAAAGTTATGTCTGTTCTATTAAAAAAATCTGAAGTTTATATAACACTTTACCACTTACAAAGCAATTTATGTTGTCTAAGATCGCCTAGCCCCAGAAGTTTAAGAACTATGGTTTTTTAAAAAATCAAATCTTCATATTGCCTTTGTCTACACAATCAAAATTTTGTGGCAAATCATTTGTTATATTTATATTTTACATATATATGTATATATATCTTTATATTTGATTTTGCTGGCCTTAAATAATAAGCACCAAGTTCACAGCTGGAACTATGTGATGATGATGGTACTTATTATAATTATCAATAATGAACATCCTAGGAATTTCAAATAATTCCTCTTGTCCCCAGTAGAGAAATGATATTGGGGGATGGGTTGGGGAATAGCAGAGGGAGCGACTTTGCAGGGAATGGCACTATAGTATGTCCAACTCAATAAAGACTTACGAAGTGGCTACTATGTTCAAGACACTGTCCTACGGAGGAGGATACCATTTTAAAAATGAAATGAAACAATTCCTTACTTACTTCAAGGAACTTTTGCATCAGAAAAATCCCCAGAGTTGGAGTCAGAAGTCTAGCATTTGAACCCTGGATCAACTTATCAGCTGTGGACTTAGACAAGTTGTTTTAACCTCTCTGTGCTTCAGTTTCCTTATTTGTATAATGGTAATTAAAATCCTTGTATTATCTGCTATGTTGAAAAGTGGTTGTGAGGAAGCAATTTATAAACAATAAATTATTATATAAATATAGCTATGAAATTAATTAAAATTCAGGTCATCCCCAGAAACTGATAATTTCTCTAAGTTCAAAAAACCTTTTGAAATTTAATTGTAATACATATTTATAAAGTATCAGGTTTTTCAGAGGTAGAAGCCAGGTCCCTTACCCTATACTTGGGTGTTCCTTATTCAGTTTTAAGTGGGTTAATATCAGTACATAGTATCATTTCTTACACCACAAGTTGTACCCACAGGATGGAAAGATATTTGTTTGAGAGAAAGAGAAATGTGACTGGAACAACCCACTTTGGGTCCAGAAATTTAGGCCATACTCAAAATCTGGTCCCTATTTCTGTTTCTGTTTCCAGATAATATACTTATCCTAGGAGAAATTAGGGGAAATGTAGTTCCTCTAGTCCAAATAGATTAACAAAGACATGAATGAATGAATGAATGAATGAATGAATGAATGAATGTAAAAAGCATTTATTAAGCACTTACTATGTGCAAAGCATCATGCCAAATCCTTTGGGTACAAATAGTGAAATAAGACAATGCCTCCTCTCTAGGAGCATACATGCTACTACATATTCAGCAGCATGCCTGGGGACTAATGTTGGTCAATGAGAGCCCAGTCCTTAGCAGAATGATTAATGTACTCTGCCTAATGCCTGCATGGACTTCAACATGCACAGATGTTGTTTGCAGTCCATTTACCACATGAAGAAGAGGAACCTTTCTATTGGCTGCTGATCTGAAATGGAGGGAGCTAACAAAGACCACTACCTATTATGTCTGTGCTTTCTATTTTCTTAGATCAAGGGAAAACATGATGTAAATCTCCGAGTCATAAAAGAGGCCTTGGAGCTGAATGTCCCTGTCCTGGAGAACAGATGGTCAATGAATTCAGTCCTCTATTTGGGTAGTTTTTTGTATTTAGTTTCTTCCTGCACTTGGGTAAAGGAGTGCTGCACTAAGATGTGATTTTGTGAGTTTATAAAGGTCAGAACAGTGAACCACTAGAAGTCTGGCAGCTGGAGTCCATTCCAGATTTTATGAACAACTGCAATTAGTAATGGTCAAAGTCTGTAGTGACCTGTTTGATCCAACATAGCAGTATATTAAAGGTTGACAAGAGGAATTGACAGCAACTCAGTCATCAGTCATGTTGTATTCAGA